>NC_053041.3:114927650-115227858 GCF_002575655.3 Aegilops tauschii subsp. strangulata
CTCTCGGCAGTGGTATCTAAAGTTTAATCAAACGATTAAAAGTTTTGGATTTAAAGAAAATATTGAGGATAATTGCATTTATGCAATGTTTAAAAATGGGAAATATATTTTCCTAATCTTGTATGTGGATAATATCCTGCTTGCTAGTAGTGATGTTAGTCTACTACAAGAAACAAAGAAATACTTATCCTCAAATTTTGACATAACAGATCTTGGTGAAGCATCATATGTTTTGGGCATAGAAATTCACCGAGATAGGAACAATGGAGCCTTAGGACTATCTCAGAAAGCATATTTAGAAAAGATTCTTAAAAAGTATAATATGCATGCAAAGCCACACCTGCTCCAATAGTCAAGGGCGATAGTTTTGGGAAATTCCAATGTCCCAAGAACCAGTATGAGATCGATCAAATGAAAGCAGTACCATATGCTTCGGCAGTTGGCAGCTTACAGTATGCACAAGTGTGCACTCGCCCTGACTTAGCTTTTATCACCGGGGTACTCGGTAGATATCAAGAGAATCCAGGCCTAGAGCACTGGAAGATGGTAAAGAAAGCATTGCGTTATGCGCAAGGCACGAAGGACTACATGCTAATATACAGGAGAAGTGATTCCCTAGAGATAAAAAGGTATTCAGACGCAGATTTTGCGGGGGACAGAGATGATAGAAAATCCACGTCAGGATACATATTCACCCTCGCTGGGGGAGCTATTTCGTGGAAAAGCTCCAAACAGTCGATAGTTGCATCATCCACGATGTATGCAGAATTCATAGCATGTTTCGAAGCTACGGGGCAGGCGATATGGCTAAAGAAATTTGTACCCGACTTGAAAGTGGTAGATTGCATTCACAAACCACTAAAGATGTACTGTGATAACCAGCCCGCAGTATTCTATGCTCACAACAACAAGTCGAGTAATGCTGCCAAAACAATAGAGATAAGGTATTATGTTGTGAAAGATAAAATCCAGGATCAAACTATAAGTCTCGAGCATATAAGGACAAAGGATATGCTTGCGGATCCGCTAACGAAAGGCTTACCACCCAATGTGTTCAAGGAACACTTAGCCGGCATGGGTTTAAGGGAAAGCCTTATGATTCCTGGATAGGCCCAAAAGGAACAGAATTTGTTTCTGAACATAACGTATGTCGTAACTGTATGATTCTAACGGCAATTAAGTCGTGACGATGAAACATGCTCTATGTACCAATATGTGATGAAACAGATAAACCAGAAAGTATAAAGTTAAAAGTAAAGTTGAGATCAAGGGGGAGAGTGTTAGGTTGATCTCTCTCCCGTTCGAGCCCAACGGGTCGAACGGGCCCCTGACTCGCGCCCTGATCGGGGGCGCCCAACCAAACCATGGTTGGTGGGCCCCTGTGACCCGCGCTATATAAACAGAGGTGGGGGCCGGGGCGCTATTCACGAGGTTAATTGCTGCCACAATCCCCACCTACAATCCCTACTGATTTAGGGTTAGCGCGGTGCTCACGGGATGCTCCACCACCTCGCCCACTCTCCGCCATCGCCGTGCGCCCCAGCACCACGATGGCCTCCGGCTCGAGTTCATCCACTGCCGGAGAAGGTAGGTTCACCGGATCTACTAGCCTACTCCGATCCGCAAGGTCTATCAAAAAGTCATGCGTAATTCTGGCTTAACAGCATCCTTTCCATCTGGTTCCGCAAAGCCTTTTATTATTTTCTCGAAGGCCCCCATCCTACCAGGACAGGGGGTTCCCTCTGACTGGTTAGCTCCTAAACGAACTCTGCATGAAAAATAACACATTCAGTACATCAGCGATGCAGCAGACATAACTGGACAGCGGGATCAGTCTTTCTGTTTATAATTTTGCATGTTCTCTCTCTATGAAAACATGCTCCTTCAGTAATGCACTCCAACAGATGGAAAAGGAATAAATTCGACAGTTCTTCTGATAGCCGACCAAGAACCTAACATACATAAGCCCACCCAACCTACCGACCCCTCCTCCCACCACCCTCCACGCTGGCAACTCAAGCGGTTCATGGTGAACGACCTAACTGTAATCCTTTTTTTTTGTGCCACAGCAGGATTATTTCGATCGGATCGCGGGGGTGAACACAGCAAATGGAAGGAAGCTCCTACTGTCTAGTACATCAGCAATTCATGGGGTCCATTTTTTATTCATTAATCTTATATGTCAATCTTTCTCTTGACTTAATAGACACTAAAAAGGCATCACAAGTTCAGAAGCGCAGACTAATCTACACAGCATGTAGACCAACAGAAAAAAAAATGTAGGTAAATGCAGTGCTGGGTGTAAAAAAAACTCAGAAAAATTCGCTCCCTGTACCTTCTAATCCAGCCGGGCGATCTCGGGTCCGGCTTCATGGCCGGGGCATTCTCCATACTCCCCTCGCCGTCGGCCGCCGCGCCGTGGTTGTGGACAGCCACGGAAGAATCCCGAAGCACATCCCCTCCCCAATCCCAACCTCGCTCCCCTCATCTCGACCAGGATCTGCGGGCTGTGGCCGCTCCTGGAAGATCGGCAACCTGTGCAGAAGCCCAACAAAAACTGGAAGATCGACAAAGGAGAACCGGCAGATGGGGAGGGGGGAAAACCAAACCTGCAGATCAGATCCACAGGGAAGTCGTCGACCCGGCAGGCCTCCATCCCTTGCTGCTGCCGCTGCCATGCACGCTCTCCCCCGCGGACTACAACACTATGAGGCGTCAACCAGCCTCTCACAGGGCACACGCTCACGCAAGTACGCAACAGATAATATTCTGGACCACGGGTATCTTACATCTTACATTCTTAAGAAGTTGATCCCCACTACAACCAATTCTCTCAATATGCAAACTGTCCACATCAGCATCCATTCCAGTGTGGCCACGTCAGCACTAATCCTCCACCCGCATGATTTTCCATCGCTAATCCAGATTAACTCAGCGAGCTATTCTTTTGCAAGTGGGCTGCGCTACCCACCAGTGGTATACGTTCCATCTAGCTGGGCTTGGTTTCCTTAAAATATCCCTAGCTGGGCTTGGTCGTACATGCATGTACCTGGCACATCTACCTGCTTATCGCATTTTAGGTCGCTGAGGGTTCGTCTTCCCTGTCGCTCTGTCTTTTGGTCAGCGCCGCCTTGACCGACGCGTTCTCCATTCTTCTCCTTGAAACGACACCAACAAATATACTAATGAAACGGAATCACTCATCGCCTCTCATTACCTCAGGCCCCGTTACCCTGCAAATCCGGAAGAAAGTGCTTGGTTTAACTGAGCACAACGGCCGCTTATCCTCAAGAAAGGGAAATATGTGATAGCTCCCCGGACTCCTGACACCTTCTTATCAGGCCCGTCGAGTTCTGTTGAGATTCGTGCTTCAACCTGACAAGCAGCAGACGATTTTCAGCGTAAGCAAGCTGTGGCAGCCTATTTGACTCATTTAGCAGCGGTGCGGGTGCGTGCTAGGGTATAGGGAGCTATAGGTACAAGCACTAGCTAGGTACCTTTTTCTAGGGATACAGGTACCTACTTCTGACCAGCCTATTTCTAATGAGTCAAAGCGGTGACCAGCCTATTTCAAATGACAGCTCGGTCTGATGTGACTTATCATGTACGCCTGGTTCTGTAAGATTTGAGAAAAGTCACAGCGGCTTACTACTCAGTAGAACGTAGAATTTACAGTTAGAGAACAAGGCCAATTTATCCCTCGCAAAAGAAAAGAGAATTGATTGGACGTGGTGGGACCGGTGACCTTGAATAATGAATCCATCAAATTCAGACTGATCCCAAACGGAGAGTGGCGCTTCGAGCTTCATGCTCAGGATTAATAGGACCTGCGCGTTACGAGACTCTGACCTGTGAGGTCCTTTCGCTTGTTTGAATCATAGGCTATGGCAAGGAAGTGACAGGTCCTGGTGGCTGGTGGAATCTGCCTACAATCAATAGTGCCCTAGGAGCCCCATCTCTGGCCGGCGGAATCTGTGTGCAATCAATAGTGCGAATCTAGGCCAGTTGCATTTTAAATAATTCCAGGCTCCCCCGCTTAACGATTTCCTAGGCCCACTAATCAAACTGCGGCACATGACATGGTGCAGATCTCAACGAGCTGGGCTTTTTGCATGGATGATGAAGATAGCAGGGTGTCAGGGCACCCGGGTTCTGAACATCCACTCTCCTCAAAAAAACCCATTCATCTCCCAATTAACTCCCCCGCCGATTGATTTCTCCATACCCATCTATATCCTCTCCACCGCATTTTCTTCTTCTCCGTCGAATAAATGGAGCAATCGACAGAGTTGTTCTCTCCACAATGAGTTATGAGTAGCGCCTCTGCTGGAGAGGAGAGGATTAAGCCCCCCACTGTGGATGCCCGTCGCTGCTGGTACAAGTCTAGAAGAGGAGGCGGGGGTTGGAAGCTTCTAGAACCAGCAACCCCAAGTGGGAAACGCAGATGCTGCTTTCGCCCATAGCCACGGCCTACAGCGTCACCCTCTTCTCCTACCTGACCATGTTTGGCAACTCCCAAGTGACCGGCACTTAGACGTCGTTCTCGAGTTCGCCATCGCCCAGTACATCAAGGTATTTACACACATGGTAAATGTTGGGGATATTACCACTGGGCGTAAACCGGCCAGGAGAGGCCGGGTTAACTTCATAAGTAGTTCATCTGTATCTGAAGCCCATGAAGGCAGACGGTGACGCTTCATGGAGGCCCAGGGCCCAAAGCCGGTTTAAGGCATGTAGACACAAACCGGTATTCAGATGTAAACTTGTGTTGTAAGATATGCGTAGCAGAGACCGAGCCGGACACGATTATGAGCCGGCCTCGGAGTCTGTAAACCGACGGGCGTCAACCCATGTATATAAGGGGACGACCCGGCGGCGGTTCAGGGACAAAAAACCACAACTCGAGACTCAGGCAAAGCGTATTCGCTCCCTGGTCATCGAAACCCCATCAATTCCATCACAACTAGACGTAGGCTTTTACCTTCATCGAAAGGGCCGAACTAGTATAAAACTCTCTTGCATCCCTTGTCCGCTTTAACCCCTTTAAGTTAACCCGTAGCGATGGCTCCACGACTAAGTCCTTTCTCTAGGACATCTGCCGTGACAAAACCACGACAGTTGGCGCCCACCGTAGGGCTATCGCACGATGGTTTCAAGTTCTTGGAGGGCAGCTTCGAAGGACTCAAGGGTTATGCTGTGGGCCGGATGACCAAGAGTCGTCGTGCAAGCTCTACATCGACGATGCAGGCTGGGGCCCCGAGGCCGGCTCAATCGAGTACGGGTACCGGGTCCCCTTTGGTGGCATACACGTTTTCATTGGCAAGATCGGTGAACCGGGCCCTGAGCCGGACATCTGCACCGACCTCGTCGAAACGGCTCAGCGTGCGAGATCTACCCGGGTCAAGCCTGTCATGAAGCGTGCCTTCATGGGAGTTATCCATGGAGGTGAATCTGAGGATAGATCGGAATCTGGTGGTGAGACCGTCGTTTATTCCGGCGACGAGTCATCGACTGGAGAGACCGAGTCATTATATCAGTTACAAGATGGCCGGATTGGGGGCTGTTCCGATGGCAACAGTATTCAGGACCCCTTCGATCTGCCAAACCGGGTGGCGATCTTCATGGCCGGCACGCAACCAGCGCTCCACTCTTCAACCGCGGCGGCGATGATTTCCGGGTCAGCAGCGGTGGCAGCGGCTGGGCCAGGAGGCCCTGTGCGACCGCCAGCTCAGGTTCTATCTGATTTGTTTGATGTGTTGGCAACTCTGATGGCGGAGGTTAACCCGGCGGATCAGGATGCACACAATGCGGAAGTCGCGAAAGTGAAAGATCAGATCACCCAGGCAAAAGCCGACTTAGCAGCTGAGGATACCAGGATAGCCGCGGAGCGGGCCGCTTTGGATGCACAAACTTACCGGATTATGCTGGATCAGAGTGCGTCGAACGAAGTCCTGGAGAGGAGGCACCGATCTCGCCTGCCGCCGGTTTACGACGCTAGAAATATCTTTAACACCCCAGGGGCAGGAACCAGTAATCCGCCGGTGGTAAACCGGGCAGAGGCACCCGGAGCAGGGGCGCCGGTTCAGCCACGTTTGGTGGATCCGCCTCGTCAGAACAACGTTGTGGTACCTCATGTCCCCACACCACCGGGTCATTATTCTAACCCAATGGACAACATTGTCGCTGCCGCTTCACCGCTGGCGGCCATCCCGATCGAAGGCGATTCTCCAGCAGCGGTCGAGACGCGTCGGGTTAAGGAGCTTCTTCAGACAGCCTTGATTCAACAGGAGGCTTATTCATATAGTCGCGATCGGATTCATTCCACTCCCCGTCCAAGCCGGAGTTACAGCAGGCATATGGATGAACCGGCAGTGTCAAGCAATGCGTGGAACCGTGATCCGCCCCGTGGCCATAACCCGGCGGGTGGTGCCGGTGATGCTCATGATGTGGTGGACCGGGCTCGGGCACGCAGAGAGGCCGAGTTAGCAGCACAGCACGAGGCCCGTCAGCTTACTCCGGTTCGTCCAACCACATCGGTGGAGCCAGGAGTTACCTCTAGTTCCTTGGGAGTGCCATGTCTTGTCCCGGCGTTGCGCAATGTACGCCTGCCCAAAGATTTCAAGGGCCCGCGCAAGGTGCCGAATTACACCGCTGATTTATCCCCTGAAACATGGGTTGAAAGCTATGAGATGGCCATGGAGATGCTGGACGTGGATGATGCGGCATGTGCGAAGTACTTCACCATGATGCTAGAAGGAACGGCCCGCACTTGGCTAAAGAGTTTACCGGCTAATTCTATCAGGTCATGGGCTGAGTTGAGAGCCCGGTTTGTTCAGAATTTCAAGGATACATGCAAGCAGCCCATGTCAATTGTGGACTTAGCTGCCTGTGTCCAGGAGGAAGGAGAGTCAACAACCCATTGGGTGCGCCGGGTTTCGGAGATTTTGCATTCATCAGACCGCATCAACGCTGACACCACAGTTTTAACATTGGAAGGCAATTGCCGGTTTCAGCCCTTGAAGTTGAAGTTGGGACGGCTCAAATGTCATTGTAATGACATGGGAACCCTCATGGCTGCACTGGTGAAGTATGCCGACTCTGATAGTACCAAGGATCCCGAGTCTGACGATGACAAGACAGGGAAGGGAAAGAAGAGCAGCAACGCCAAGGGGCAGCACCACAACCCGGCGGGTCATGGAAACGTCGGCAAGCGTAAAGCGGACCACAGTTTAGAATTTGTGGCTAACACTAATACGCACGACAAGGGCCAGCGGCGTAAGGGTAAACCGCCCCGGCGGAATGGAATGCCGAATCCTAATCCGGACCGTTTGTCGTATCTGTTGAACCAGCCCTGTCCAAAGCATGGGACGAAGGAGGAACCATCTACACACCTCTGGAAAGATTGTTATATCATGCAAGAGTTCAAAAATTCTGACTCTTTCCGGTATGATCATGGATCAGGAGGCGGTTCGGGCTCTGGCTCTCATGGGCCGGGTTATGGCGGAGGAAATTCCTGTTCGGGATTCCATGGCAATCAGGTTGGACATAACAATCAAAGTAATCAAGGTAACCAAGGTGGCTATAGTCATCAGGGCAATCAGCAGCAGCAGCAGCAGTCGGGTTACCAGAGCAACCCGAAGCAGTTGAATAGCGGACAGTATCATGTCTTCACCACTAGCTTGGACAAGCGCGATCAGAAGCTTCATAAGAGGATGGTGAATGTCGTTGAACCGGCGGTGCCCCGTTATTTGCGCTGGTCCGAGCAACCCATTGTGTGGAGTAGAGACGATCATCCACCCCGGGTTGACAATCCGGGTCATCTGGCTCTGGTGGTGGCACCTCAGGTGGGAGGTTATAAGTTCACTAAGGTACTCATGGATGGAGGGAGTAGTATCAATATCCTTTATTATGAAACTTTCCGTCGCATGGGGCTAACAGATAAAAATCTTAAACCGTCCAATACGGTGTTCCATGGTGTGGTGCCTGGTAAGTCGGCATATCCTGTTGGTAAGATAGCTCTGGAGGTGGCTTTTGGAGATGAGCATGACTCGAGATCAGAAACCTTGACCTTTGAAGTGGTGAAAATCAGAAGCCCGTATCATGCCCTATTTGGACAGCCAGCTTATGCTAAGTTTATGGCACGGCCTTGTTATGTCTATCTATAGCTCAAGATGCCGGGTCACAAGGAAACTATAACCGTGCATGGGAGCCGCAAGATTGCCCTGGAATATGAGGAAGGTGATGCGGCTTATGCTGAGTCAGTTTGTGCAACAGAGGAGTTGAAGTTTTACAAACACAATGTTGATCCGGCAGATATGACTTCTTTGAAGAAACCAACTACGGAGCATGATCCGGCCCTGAAGTTTAAATCGGCTGATGAGACTAAACTTGTTAACTTCGTGCCTGGCGATTCGTCCAAGCAGTTTAGCATCAGCGCTAACTTGGATCCGAAATAGGAAAGCGTGCTCATCGAGTTCATCCGTGAGAATCGGGACATCTTTGGATGGAAGCCTTCTGACATGCCTGGTGTACCGAGAGAACTCGCTGAGCACACCCTCAATGTTGATCCTAAGTATAAACCGGTCAAGAAGTTTCTCCGCCGGTTCAATGAAGAAAGACGCAAAGCTATTGGAGAAGAAGTAGCCAGGCTCTTGGCGGCTGGATTTATCGTTGAAGTATTCCATCCTGAGTGGTTGGCTAATCCGGTGCTGGTCCTCAAGAAGAATGGCACTTGGCGTATGTGTGTGGACTACACAGATCTCAACAAAGCTTGTCCAGCTGATCCTTTTGCCCTCCCCCGTATTGATCAGATTATTGATGCTACGGCGGGTTGTGAGCGGTTAAGTTTTTTGGATGCATATTCTGGTTATCATCAGATCAAGATGGCAGTTAAGGACCAGGAGAAGACGGCCTTCATAACTCCCTTTGGAGCCTTCTGCTATGTGTCCATGCCCTTTGGGCTCAAGAGTGAACAGGCAATTATCAACGGTGTGTGCAGAATTGTCTTCATAAGCAGATCGGGCGCAATGTTCACGCCTATGTGGATGATATTGTGGTGAAATCAAGGAAAAAGGAGACATTGATTGATGACTTGAAGGAAACCTTTGATAACCTGCGGGTTTATAAAATGATGCTTAATCCGGCCAAGTGCGTCTTTGGTGTACCTTCAGGCAAGCTCTTGGGTTTTTTGGTGTCTAACAGGGGCATTGAAGCTAATCCGGAAAAGATCAAGGCCATCGCCTCCTTGGCTAAACCAAAGTGTATCAATGATGTTCAACGCCTGGCAGGCCAGATTGCCGCGTTGAGCCGGTTTGTCAGTCGTCTTGGTGAGAAGGCCATTCCTTTGTATCAGATGCTCAAGAATACGGATAACTTCGTCTAGAGTGACGCCGCTAATGAAGCATTTGAGGACTTAAAGCGGCAGCTAGCTAATCCGCCGATTCTCGCTGCTCCGGTTGATAAAGAACCGTTGCTGCTATATGTGGCAGCTAACGCTCGGGCTGTTAGTGTGGCTATTGTGGTGGAGCGCAAGGAGGCAGGAAAGGAATATCCGGTTCAGCAGCCGGTTTACTATATTAGTGAGGTACTCATTGAATCCAAGCAGAGGTACCCGCATTGGTAAAAATTGGTGTATGGGGTTTTCATGGCAAGCCGGAAGCTTAAGTAGTATTTCCAAGGTCATCCCATCACGGTGGTCAGCTCTGCTCCTTTGGGGAATATAATCCAGAATAGGGATGCAACTGGTCGAATTGCTAAGTGGGCTATCGAGCTCGGGCCTCATGGGTTGAAATACATACCCCGAACGGCGATCAAATCTCAGGCACTTGTGGATTTCATCAATGATTGGACAGAATTACAAGCGCCAGAAGAGAAGCCGGATCACACTTATTGGACTATTCATTTTGATGGGTCCAGGCAATTGGAGGGCTCGGGGGCTGGAGTCGTGTTAACTTCCCCACGAGGTGATAAGTTTTTTTATGTTCTCCGTTTAGTGTTCCCTTGCACTAATAATGCAGCTGAATATGAGGCCTTACTCCATGGTCTACGGATGGCTAAGGAGATGAATCTCAGCCGAGTTAAATGCTTCGGTGACTCGGATCTTGTGGCTCAACAAGTGTCTGGCACTTGGGATTCCAAGGACCCACTGATGGCAACATATCGTCGTGAGGTGGATATTGTTGCAAGTCACTTCAAAGGTTATCAGGTGGATCATGTGGACCGGCGGAAGAATGAAGCGGCACACGCTTTAAGCCGCCTCGGTTCCCAACGTAAACCGGTTCCACCTAATGTTTTCCTGGACGTTTTGCATAATCCGTCCGTCAAGCTCCCTGGTGCAGAGGATTTGGTTGTTCCTGATCCGGAGGCTCAGTTGGTGGCAGCTTTACATGTTATCCCGGATTGGACGGTTCCGTATCTGGCGTATATAAACCGGGGCGAGTTACCAGAAGATGAAACTTTGGCCAGACAGATAACCCGGCGGTCCAAGTCTATGACTCTTATCAATGGAGAGTTACATCATTGCAGCGTGACAGGGGTGTTTCAACGCTGTGTATCTCCTGAGGAAGGCCGTGAAATTTTGCGTGAGATCCACGAAGGAGATTGTGGGCACCACGCCGGTTCAAAATCTTTGGTGGCCAAGGCGTTTCGTTATGGTTTTTATTGGTTGACAGCTCATGCTGATGCCGAGGACTTGGTTAAAAGATGTGATGGCTGTCAGAAATTCTCACGGCATGCTCATGTACCAGCTCAAGAATTGAGGATGATTCCAATCACCTGGCCATTTGCAACTTGGGGGCTGGATATGGTTGGGCCTTTCAAGAGGTCCAAGGACAAGAAGACCCACCTTTTGGTGGCGGTTGATAAGTTCACAAAATGGGTAGAGGCTGAGCCAGTTAGTAAGTGTGATGCAGCCACGGCAGTTCAATTCATCAAAAAGGTGATCTTCCGGTTTGGTTTTCCACACAGCATTATAACAGACAATGGTACCAATCTGTCAAAGGGTGCCATGAAGGGTTCTGTCAACGAGAGCACATCCGGCTTGACGTGTCATCAGTGGCTCACCCCCAGTCCAATGGTCAAGCGGAAAGGGCCAATCAAGAGATCTTGAGAGGCATCAAACCCCGGCTTATGGTTCCTTTGCAACGGACGCCGGGTTGTTGGGTTGAGGAGTTACCTTCAGTGTTATGGAGCATCAATACCACACCCAACAGATCGACAGGCTACACGCCGTTCTTCATGGTTTATGGAGCGGAAGCGGTTCTTCCTAGTGACATCCGTCATGACTCGCCTCATGTAGCGGCATATGTTGAAGCGGATAACGAGAAGGCACGGCGGGAAGCTCTTGACCTGTTAGATGAGGAGCGTGACATGGCGGCAGCCCGTTCGGCGATTTATCAGCAAGATCTGCGTCGTTATCATAGCCGCCGGGTTAGAACCAGAACCTTTCAAGAAGGAGATTTGGTGCTTTGACTCATCCAGGATCAGACAGATATGCACAAGCTATCCCCCCCTTGGGAAGGGCCTTTTGTGGTCAACAAGGATTTGCACAATGGGTCGTACTACCTAATCGATGTTCGAGAGCGCAAAGACTCACGTAAATCGGAGGAGGAGACCAACCGGCTGTGGAATATTGCTCATCTTAGGCCCTACTATACTTGAGCTACAGGCTCTGCTTATGTACATATTATGACATTGTATATATTATGATCAATATAATAAACCGGAACCTCAGCTAAAGCGGGGTATCTGTTGTTTTCTTACATCACGTGTGGTTACATGGAGCTTACAAAGCGGCGTCCGGTTTACCCCTTGATTTAGCTTCTTAAAGCTTGATATCAGATCACTTGGGGGCTTGGTCGTATCCGAACCATAGCTACACCTCTTGATCGGCGTAATGCCACAGCATCACTTGGGAGCATGGTCGAACCCGAACCATGACTATGCCTCTTGATCGGCATAAAGCCACAGAATCACTTGGGGGCTTGGTCGTATCCGAACCATAGCCACGCCTCTTGATCGGTGTAATGCCACAGCATCACTTGGGAGCATGGTCGAACCCGAACCATGACTACGCCTCTTGATCGGCGTAAAGCCACAGAATCACTTGGGGGCTTGGTCGTATCCGAACCATAGCCATGCCTCTTGATCGGCGTAATGCCACAGCATCACTTGGGAGCATGGTCAAACCCGAACCATGACTACGCCTCTTGATCAGCGTAAAGCCACAGAATCACTTGGGGGCTTGGTCGAGCCCGAACCATAGCAATGCCTTTTGATCGGCGTAATGCTACAGCATCATTTGGGGGCTTGGTCGAACCCGAACCATAGCAACACCTCTTGATCAAATTTGGGGCCTGGCAGCCCGTGAAAAGCCTTGACTACAACGGTTTTATTTGTCTTTTGCTAAATTTATTTTTCTTTTGCTAATATTTGTGATGTTTTCAAACCAGTATTTTTCAACCCGGTTGGGCTGTCAACTACAAGTTGTCAGTACATGACCAAGTTATAATCCGGAGACTATCAGCCCGGTCTGGTTTTGACTCATAGTCACCAGTATGGAATAAGCCGGTGTTTATCACAACCCGGAACGGTTTTGTTGTAAACCGGCATTATATAACAGGAGATATTTTTACTCCGGATTAAGGTTATTACCTTCATTACAAGGTTGGTCAGCCAACACTATGCCTAAAGGTCGCAGGTATCATATATTTCCATACTTGGTTATCTTTTACAACCTTGGTTATAAAACTTGGTCATATATATAGTTGGGTATCATGACCCGCCCGGTGGTAAACCGCCAGGGCGCTTTAAGCTTTTTATCTGCAGGAACAATTGGAATAAATAGCTATGGATTATGAACATCATATCGCAAAGCATGGCGGATTAACACGCATCAGTTGCAGATAAATATGCACGAAGGCATAACAGACCAAGTGTTTTAACTAGCCTATTACAAGGCGTTTCAGTACCCAAAGGAATAATTGTTTCTCAATAAACATTGCAGTATGGAAGGTTAAACCGGCCCCCGGGTTATGATCACTGAGCAGCTTGACCTGACGGTTGCGGGTCATCTTGCACCGGTTCTTCTTCTTCGTCCCTACCCAGCGGCTGGAAGTCAACAGTTGTCCATTCGATCCCAGTTAAAGCTTGGAACACAGCTTCGTCGCTTATAAGGGTGGACGGTTCAATATCAGGGGCATAAGTGTGCTTACGGATTGGAGGGATCAGGCTTTGAGTTTCAAGAGCTGGTGCAACAACCCGCTTGTTATTGATATCATAACTTGCCTGATAATGTGAAAGATCAGCTTCTTCAGCAAGTTGACAAGCCAGTGGACGTACTTCCCGGTTTATGACGCGGAGATCTTCAGTGCAAAATTCTGATCCGTCCTCTTTCAAGCTTGGGTAGCCTTTAGCCACGTCCGTCGGATCAAGATCAGGCACCCATGTTTTTGCCCGGGTTAGCGCGGTCAGAGCGCCAGCCCTTGCAGCAGACCTCTTCAGCTCTTCTATCTCGGCAGGCAGCATAGATAGCATGTCTAAGGTATCCTTGATCAACATTGGGGGTGGCTTACTGTGCGAAGCAGTGCAGATAATCCGTTGTGCGCTGGTATATAGTTGCTCTATCAGCGTGTAGGCAGCTTTCAACTTTTTCTGCACATCTGAGCCCAGATGGCTAATGCGGGTTCCTGTATCATTACAAACATCAGTAAACCGGCAACGCATGAGAGGATATGTTGAAAGCATAAAGGAAGGATGCTTACCAAACACAGCAGAGGTCATAGCATGCACTTGCCGCTTTACACCAGTCAGCTCGTCAACCACCGGTTTAAGAGCGGCTTCTGCGTTTTCAGCCCTTTTTATCAAAGCGGCTTTTTCAGTCTCCCAATCCGCCCGCTCTTTGTTGAAGCCCTCTTTCAGTTTATCCATAGCGCCTAGAGCGCGGGTCAACTCTTCCTTCGCTTTGGAGGCTTCAGCTTGCTGGGTTTTGATGTTCTCCTGCAGATCAGCGGTTTGGCGTTCCTTCTTGCTCAGCTCCGCCTGTAAAGAGACAGATACATAATGAGTTGACAGTACATATTTGAAGTACCAAGCACATAACAAGTTATGCCCTTAGTACTTGGGGGCTAATGCATATTTGTGTTTACTCAGAAATTTTTACAAGTCTCAAACACAATACAAGTATTAAGCTTGGCACTTGGGGGCTAATGTGTGTTTGCTCAAAAAGCTGTTGATATGGGAATTCTTCTATAGTCCCGGTTCATCTTTATAAAGTTAAACCGGCCCTTGGGGACTATACCGGAGAAAGAGCAGTATGGCAAATTATAAGGAACCGGTTCATCTTAACAAGGTAATCCGGTCCCTAGAGGCTAAATAGGCAAGGTTAAGTTATGACAAAAGTCCCGGTTTAGATTGGTATCATAAACCATCACTTGGGAGCTACTACGAGTCGATGAACTGCAATTGGACAAAGGAGAAAAACAGTAGTTACCTCATATCGCTCCTTCATCGAGTTTACCAAACTAGCTTCATAGTCACGGCTCGTATACAGACGGTTCAAGAAGCCAGAGTGAATATCTTGAACATTGAGGTTGCCGAAGCTTGATAAATCGGCATTCCATTTGCCTTTGCCGATAGCAGAGAGATCATCCTTGGCAGTATGTTTTGACAAAGCTACAGGGTTGCCTGGTGTGGAGTGGCCAGCGCCAGTAATCATAACATCATCATCTTGTTCATCCGCAGTTCTTGCCGGAGTTGGCGGTTTATCAGTGTCCTTCGTTGGACTGACCGGTTTGTCACCAGTTCGGACAGGGCTGGTTGGCCGGTCTGCATGACTTGTAGTATCAACTTGCACTTGTTCAGCAAGGAAATCATGGTCTTGAAGCGGCGGATCGGGAAGCATGGCGTCAGCATCGGTTTCTTCCAGATCTGGAGTTGTTTCCAGTTCAGCAGCTACATTATCGTTAGCCGGTTTGTTCAACCGAGCTTTCTTGCTGGGTCTTGGCTTGGCGCTGCGAAAAGATAAGACATAAGGATCAGTACAGTATGAAAAGATAACATATCAAGAATAAAGACATGTGCATAACTCACCCAGGAACTGTTTTGAGAGGTGGAAGCTGTGTGGCCGAAGACTCGCCAGAGGATGAGTGAGAAGTACCCTGATAATTTGAATCAGACGGGTTAAGAGGCTGGCGAAAACAACCTGCTTTTGGGCATGAAGTATCAATGGGATAAGAGACCTCTGATCGGCGTTTCCGAACCGGACTGTTCGGTAAACCGACGGAGGTAACTACCTGGCCGCTGTGCCGGGTTGTACGGCGAGCTTCGTACTGCTGCGTCTTCAAAAGAAAGTTTGGATCCAAATAAGCAAGAGGGTGAGAAAATTTTACTTTCCGGTTTGCTTGACGGATTTTTGATGTTGGCAGAGGATCTGAATCGGAGGAAAGAATAGTTACCTCTACATCCTCAGCGTGACTGCCTTCAGCGTCGTCCTGATAATAATCATTGTCAATGAGATGTACGAAAAATAAACCAAGAGAGTCAAGTTCTACTTCTAATTCCGGATTACGCACATTGTCATCAGCTGGTAGATCGGAGGATGCAGTGGTCCTTCTCTTGGCAGGTTTCTTGACAACCTTGGTCTTTGGACGAACTGGCTTGACCGGTTTGTCTTGCGGTTTAGCCGGTTTATCTTGTGATGGTTTCTTGTTCCAGAATGGATCATCACCCTGTCAGAAAAATAATCACACTTTCAGAGAGTATTTGGATAGAAGCAAATTCAGATACAAAGGATTCTATGATTCTTACAGCTGGTGGTTTATTGAAGGTGCAGAAAGGGACTAGCCCGGTTTGGGCACAGACGGCCTCCGGTTCGTTCAGTATTTTCTTTACAGCCTTAGTGACTTCGTCATCTGTAAGCTGAATGTCAATGTGCCGTTGAGCATCCTTCAAACTCCTCGTGTACTCACACATCAAAACGGGGCGCCGGCTTAAGGGCAGAATGCTCCAGCTTATCCAGCAACGAGCAAGATCGACTCCTGTCAAACCGTTCGCCATGAAGGCTCTAAGCTTCGAAAGTTGGGGAGCATAGTTGGCCCGTTCTCTTGCTGTCAGCCTCTGAGGAAACGAGTGTGTGTTGCTCAGGCGTTCAGGGCGGTAACCCGGCAGGGGTTTTTCGTCAGATGGAGAGGTATCCATGCAGTAAAACCAAGTTTGGTTCCACTCTTTGGGGTGACTGTGGAGTTTGGGATGGGGGAAGGTGACTTCTTTTCTCTTCTGAACCGCCATTCCGCCTAGTTCCGTATTGGGTCCATCTAAGAACTCGGTGCGACGGTTTAAATGAAAGAAATCCCTAAACAGTTCGACTGTAGGTTCCTCTTGCAGATAAGCTTCACAGAATACTTGGAAGTGGCAGATATTGGTAACAGAGTTGGGACCGATGTCTTGAGGGCGCAGCTGAAAATTGGCTAGCACATCTCGGAAATTTTTTGAACCGGGAGGGCTAAAACCTCGTCCGAGATGATCAGCAAACACGACTACTTCTCCATCCTTGGGTGTAGGAGGATTTTCCGGGCCAGGGACCCTCCAGTGGATGACATCTTTCTTGGCTAGGGCGCCTGTCTTAACAAGGTTGTTTAATTGCTCCTCGGTTACTCGAGAGGGAGCCCAATTGCACTCATAAACTTGTTTAGCCATGACAAGGAAAATCTGAAACATGAGTATTACCGGTTTAAGATTACAGTGGACAACTATACAGCGGTATGAGGATACTAGAATATTGGTAAACTGGAGTCTGGCAATGGAACAGTGTAATGCATTGGCGGTTCAACAGGGGACTAATGGTATCTACCGGGTCATCATTTTTTCTGTGAGGTTAAACCGGCCAATCTGGTATTCAAAGGGTGTAAGAGAAGGAAGAAATAAGTTTCACATCTTGCTATGGTAATTTCAGATCTACCGCGCATGGGAAAAACAAAATATATTCTGACCTAAATTCCAGTCTACTGAAGGTTCACCAAGATGAGATGAGTTGGATATCAAACAGGTGCTGAAACTGCTAAAGCACGAGATTTATGTGGTTTAAACTACTACCGCACGAGACCTATGTGGTTTTTGAATCTAACCCACGGATATAAACAAGGGAAAAGAAGGGCGGCGACGAACACCGATGAACGACGGAAACCCTAAGCGCAGATCTATGGTAAGAGAAAGGGGAGACTTACGGATGCTGTTGAGCAGCGGCGGCGCGCGGAGGAGCTCTGGTACGTTCAGGTCGATGCAGCGGCCAAGGGTGGTGCGGCAGTCGAAGGTTGACGGCGGCGGCCGAGGTCGAAGGTTCGGGCGTCGCGAGGATGAAGATGAAGCGAAGAGGCACAAGGGGAAAACTGGAAAGAACCCTTGGCCCTATTTATAAGGAGATAAACGACATATGCGAAAATCGAGGAGCCGGATTTCTGGATATAAGGTAAAGTTGTCGCCTCGATTGTCGGAGGCTCGTTAATGACAGGTGACGTCACGGCGGTTTACCAAGATCCTAGAAGATGATGTCATGGCGGTTTACAAGATTGTATGAATATGTTGAAGAAGAAATTTTCTCAAGTATTGAGGATTGACATGAACCAGTTCAAATCAATCTGGGGCCTAATGTTGGGGATATTACCACTGGGCGTAAACCGGCCAGGAGAGGCCGGGTTAACTTCATAAGTAGTTCATCTGTATCTGAAGCCCATGAAAACAGACAGTGACGCTTCATGGAGGCCCAGGGCCCAAAGCCGGTTTAAGGCATGTAGACACAAACCGGCATTGAGATGTAAACTTGTGTTGTAAGATATGTGTAGCAGAGACCGAGCCGGACACGATTATGAGCCGGCCTCGGAGTCTGTAAACCGACGGGCGTCAACCCATGTATATAAGGAGATGACCCGGGGGCGGTTCAGGAACAAAAAACCACAACTCGAGACTCAGGCAAAGCGTATTCGCTCCCTGGTCATCGAAACCCCATCAATTTCATCACAACTAGACGTAGGCTTTTACCTTCATCGAAGGGGCCGAACTAGTATAAAACTCTCATGCGTCCCTTGTCCGCTTTAACCCCTTAAGTTAACCCGCAGCGATGGCTCCACGACTAAGTTCTTTCTCTAGGACATATGCCGTGACAAAACCACGACAGTAAATCTCTTCTGGCGCCCGACTCACCCTACCTCGGCATCTACACCAAGCCGAGCACGCGCGCTGACACTTCGCCGGCATGCTCACGGCCACCACCGGCCGGGATGCACTTTGCAGTTCGTGGTATAATAAATAGCACTTGCAGGTATTGGTATAAGAACACAGCCGCTTCAGACACGAGATGAGTTCTGCTGAATCCCTACAATCCCAGAGGCTGGGACGGCTGTAATTCCTAATTGAGCAGCGCCCTTCGTTGCCGAACACGAGGGTAGAGGCCACCACCACAGCCGCTTCACGCAGGACATATATGCGGGCAGACATGGGCTCTGCCACGGATCCACAATTTAGATCTTACGTGAGGTCCGGTCCTCTGGCACGGCTGACGGTCGGCCTCCCTTCTGACGGATCTCCCGTGTTGTGGTTGATCTAAATTGTAAGCTATTTCCCTTGCTACTCTTTGATATGACCAGCGTGGGAATTGATCTGGTGCCAAGTTAGTTTATATATCAAATGACATATCAGGTATCGCACACTGGTAAGCTATTTCCCTTGCTACTCTTTGATATGACTATTCTGCTTGGCTATGTTATGCACGTGAAGCTTCTTGCTTGCCTGATTGCTTGCTTCAGATTGGTTGGTTCATTCTTGATTTTTTCCTACAGATGTGTGCAAATCATGAATGTTGTTGCTGCTATTCACAGAATAGGCTGCGGCCAATGCATTATCACCATGGATAACAAACCAATGTAAATCATCAAGACTTCTTAGTTCATGCTTTTTGTCTCATGTTAAATTTTCCTACCTTGCATACATTGCTTCTTCTATGTGCAACAGCTGCATGCCGCATTCCTTCTTGCAAGTTGCAATCACATCAGATAACAAAAGCGAGGATACTGTTGGAATTTATCAGTTCGCATTAATAGTTTCATCACACTTTGTCGGTTAACCTTTACAAATTATTGGCTGATATAAATAATGATGTGATAATTTAGTGGAAACCCTTCAGGAGAAAATGTATTCATTGTTTTCTTAATTGTGTTTGTTTCAGGCATTATCCAAATGCGGTGATGAAGATCAAAATACATAATGCTCATAATTCTCATGCAAACATAACTATTTATAACAAAATAATTAAATACAAGAAAGAAATAGAAGAACGAGGTAAAGTTGTTTTCATATACTCTTAGGGCGTGTTCGGATTCTCCCCAGCTTCACAAAACTCCACATTTTCAACTTCTCATCCTTGCTTCTAACTTCAGGTAGCGATTCCTGGAGCGTTCGGGACATCGGTAGCTTCTCCCACAGTTGCAGCCCAACTAAGAGAGGGTTGTGGCCTGTTAGTCGTATGTTGGGCCGGCTGCATGCAGCCCAATTAGGAGGGGGTAGCGGTACAAGCGAGGATTCACGTAACGATTCGAGATGTTCTGTTTCTTTTCGAGGGGAGCCAACGAACCGGTATACTTGGCGGTGGCAGTTCCCTGTAAATAGAGCAAACTCCATGCTTCATGTTTCGGTGGAGCTGGGCCGGCCTTGCTTCTCTTTTTTACACGTAGGGAAGGAGCAGCTTCCCGAATCCAGCTTCTCCAGCTAAAACCGTTCGGGACAATTTCGTCTGGGAAGTTTTCGACGCGTGAAGCCGGAGGACATCAGAACACGCCCTTACTATTGCTTGAATTGTATGTATCATTCAGTACTGATTGTGAGTGGACTGATGCATGTTTTTTTGGCATGCTTCGGTTTAACTGTCTTGGCCAAATTGGCTCTCAATTGTATGGCATCTTCATGGATTATCCATTGGATTTAGTTGAGTTCTTTTAATCAAATATTAAAATTAACATTACATAAACCTTCCATCAAATAATTTACTTGCTATTTTCGTTAAAAAAATGTACTTGCTAAACAAATTCAAAGTTTATGTGGTGAATCAATACAATATTTACAACAATTTTTAAGCGGAGGTCCCGCCGCAACGCGCGGGGAATCATCTAGTTTTAATAGGACCAGCGGTCTTAACAAGCCCGTGACGCCGTTCCCGCGAGGGTGTGGGCCTCCCACGCAATACATACTCCCTCTGTTTCAAAATTCTTGTCTTAGATTTATCTAGATATGGATATATCTAGTTACGTTTAGTGTTAGATACATCCGTATCTAGACAAATCTAAGATAAGAATTTTGGGACGAAGGGAGTACGTCGTACTATATGCGGCATGCGTTCGCAACTCGACATACGGCAATTTCCACGGCTCGCGCGATTCGCATTGAATGTGATTCCCACCTGCCAATCCACCCATCCAACGGTCCAGATAATAATACCATATGCAAGTATGACCCATATCTTCACTCTCGTTGAGAACTTGGTACACTACACTATCTGATGTCTCCCAATTCTAATCCTACTACGTGCATCACGATTGAACTTCGAGTTAGCCACTCTGAAATTTCGAGGCAGCTAGCTCTTCTCCTTCCTTATCTAAAGAGCAATGGAACATGGAGCTCTTTATTATTTTCCTTGACCTGGTTTTAGCACGGTGTGTGGCTTCTCTCTTTTACCGTACTATAGGCACACAGTACGCTCTTCTTCTTAAGGCCCTGTCCCGTTAATCCCCTTGCCAAAGGGATTAGAGAGGTTTGAGAGGGATTTTTACTTGCAAATGATTTAATCCCCTTTAATCTCTTTCAAACCTCTTCAAACCATGCATAACCGAACAAGCCCTAAGTGTATTGGCAGTACCAACTGGTATTTCCAAAAAGAAAAGACATTGGAACTGTACTAGATTCGATATGACGTGGTGAAACGTTCATTCAGAATTTGATCATCTTGTACTTGAAGTCGCTATAGCAAAACCACATGTTTCTTTGGTTGTAGTTAATGTGTTGTAGTGTACATTCACTACATCACGTGGTGAACCATGTGAATGGACCTCACTGATTTACCTAAGGGTCGCGGTGAAAAGTTTAGAGCAGAACGGAACTTCGTTACCGAAACAAGTCAGATAAATACGATAAAAATATCAGATAAATGCATGTCCTCAATTTTACTGGCACTTGCCAAATACGGCACCATGGTAGATCATGTGGGCACCACATCATCTGGTCCGGCTCCAGGCTAGGAGTGTAGAGCGCAATGCATTCTAATAGATCCTCCTAGGCTGCTTGCTCAATGAGCCCGAAGGTGCGGCGGAAAGCAAGACTCCCTAAGTCAATAAGGGCACCCTCTACCAAGATTTGTAGAGTAGTGCAAATGGAAAACAATTCAGGGAATCGGGCCACAAGGGGTTGGTCGGACACCCAGCGATCAAACCAGAATAGGGTTGAGGACCCAACACCGACATAAATCAAAGAGTTGATACGCAGAACTGGGAGGAGCTGAATTACGGATTGCCAGAATTGGGAGCAACTGGAGCGTTGGCAGAATGCAAGGGGTTGGCTACAAAGATGTTTTGCCTTAATATCCAGCCAGAGCCCGCCCTCATTATTAGCGATACATGATACGTCTCCGTCGTATCTATAATTTTTTTATTGTTTCATGCCAATATTATACAAGTTTCACATATTTTTGGCACCTTTTTATATGATTTACTGAACTAACCTATTGATCCAGTGCCCAGTGCCAGTTCCTGTTTTCTGCATGTTTTTTCGTATCACAGAAAATCCATATCAAACGATGTCCAAATGCAATAAAATTGCACGGAGAATTATTTTGGAATATATGTGATTTTTGGGAGTTGGAATCACCGCAAACAGAGGCCCACACAGCCCACAAGACACCAGGGCGCGCCAGAGGCCCCTGGCGCGTGGAGGTGCGTTGTGCCCTCCTCGAACGTCAATTGGAGCTCTACTTCGGGCGCAAGGAAGCTTATATCCGTAAAAAATCGTGTTAAAATCTCAGCGCAATCGGAGTTACGGATCTCTCGGAATATAAGAAACGGTTTTCAGCCAGATCAGGAAAGCGCGAAACAGAAGAGAACAGAGAGGGAGATCCAATCTCGGAGGGGATCCCGCCCCTCCGCCGCCATGGAGACAATGGACCGGAGGGGGAACCCTCCTCCCATCTAGGGGGGGGATGCCAAGGAAGAAGAAGAAGGAGGGGGGCTCTCTCCCCCTCGCTTCCGGTGGCGCCGGAGTGCCGCCGGGGCTAGGATCGTGACGGCGATCTACATCAACAACCTTGCTACCGTCATCACCAACTTTCTTCCCCTCTATGCAGCGGTGTAACACCTCTTCCCCCCGCTGTAATCTCTACTTAAACATGGTGCTCAACTCCATATATTATTTCCCAATGGTCTATGGTTATCCTATGATGTTTGAGTAGATCTGTTTTGTCCTATGGGATAATCGTGATCTTGGTTGGTATGATTGTATATTTTATTTATGGTGTTGTCCTACGGTGCCCTCCGTCTCGCGCAAACGTGAGGGGCCCCCGCAGTAGGGTGTTGCAATATGTTCATGATTCGCTTATGGTGGGTTGCGAGAGTGGTAGAAACTTAAACCCGAGTAGGTGGGTTATGGAGCATGGGAGTAAAGAGGACTAGATACTTAATGCTATGGTTGGGTTTCACGGCCATAATGATCTTTAGTAGTTGCGGATGCTTGCTAGAGTTTCAATCATAAGTGCAGATGATCCAAGTAGAGAAAGTATGTTAGCTCATGCCTCTCCCTCATATAAAATTGCAAGAATGATTACCGGTACTTGTAATCGATTGCCTAGGGACAAATAACTTTCTTGTTGACACAAACCCTTTTACTGAACACCCAACTTTTATTATCTTGCAAAGTACTTCTAGTTTTATTCTTGCAAAGTAGTTCTAGCATCACTCCTACAAACTAGTTTCATACTCGTTTCCGGTAAAACAAACGCCAAGTGTGCGTAGAGTTGTATCGGTGGTCGATAGAACTTGAGGGAATATTTGTTCTACCTTTAGCTCCTCGTTGGGTTCGACACTCTTATTTATCGAAGAAGGCTACAAACGATCCCCTATAAAGTTGTGGGTTATCAAGACCTTTTTCTGGCGCCGTTGCCGGGGAGCAATAGCGTGGGGTGAATATTCTTGCGTGTGCTTGTTTGCTTTATCACTAAATAGTTTTTATTTTCTGTTCAAAGTTGTTCTCTATCTTTATTTATGGATATGGAACACAAAACACCAAAACAATTAGTAGTACTTGCCACTAATGGAGATGGGGAACCTCCTAAAACCCTCGATGCTCGTTATGTGAAAAATATTATGCATTACTTTGATAATCCTGAGAAAACCCCATTCAACTTGATAATGGGAGTAACGTTGGATCAACGTGAATATTTTAGGGATTATCACTTGAAACAAAAGGGAAACTTTTATGGGATCGAATTTATATGTTGCATTGGTATGCTTGGAATTTACGTCAGAGATATGATTTTACTTGTTGCTCTAGGATGAATGCTCCACATCTTCCCTTCTCATGTGAATTTAATGATAATGAAACCTTGGCTTCTTATGCTAATGGTATATATGATTACTATGATGTGGAACGAATAGAAGAATTTGTTGCTTTTAAGGGTGCATATGAAATTGAATCTTTGTTTGAAAAGTTTGAAGATTTTGATGATTCAGTTTATAGACCTAAAAATTTTACTATCCTTAAATATTGCTATGATAATTATAAATACAATTCCGATATTGATGAATTTATTGAGAAGGTCTCCGCCGTCCAAGAAGAGACTAATATTTTGCAGGAGTCTATGGAAGAAGGAATTGATGAAACTGTGAGCTCATTGGATGAAAAAGATGAGGAGGAGAGCGAAGAACAAAAGGAGGAAGAGCGGATTGATCACCCGTGCCCACCTTCTAATGAGAGTAACTCTTTATCTCATACATTATGTAATGCCCCTTTGTTTTTACCGAAGGATGAATGCTATGATAATTGCTATGATCCCGTTGATTCGTTTGAAATATCCCTTTTTGATGATGCTTGTTATGCTTGTGGCCAAGATGCCAATATGAATTATGCTTATGGAGATGAACTTGCTATAGTTCCTTATATTAAGAATGAAATTGTTGCTATTGCGCCCACACGTGACAGTCCTATTATCTTTTTGAATTCTCCAAACTACACTATATCAGAGAAGTTTGCTCTTGTTAAGGATTATATTGATGGGTTGCCTTTTACCATTGCACATGATGATTTTGATGAATATAATATGCATGTGCTTGCTGCTCCTACTTGCAATTATTATGAGAGAGGAACTACATCTCCGCCTCTCTATGTTTCCAATACGATAGAATTGCATGAAACTTCTTATGCTATGTATTGGCCTTTACTTGATGTGCATGAATTGTTCCTGTATGACATGCCGATGCATAGAAAGAGAGTTAGACTTCGTCATTACTTGATATATGTTGCTTTGTGCTCACTACTAAATGCCAAATCAGTGTTAATTAAAATTGGCTTTGATATACCTTGGGATCCGGGTGGATCCATTACTTGAGCACTTTTATGCCTAGCTTAATGGCTTTAAAGAAAGCGCTGCCAGGGAGACAACCCGGAAGTTTTAGAGAGTCATTTATTTCTGTTGAGTGCTTTTATAAAGTTTAAAAACAAAAAATATAGAGGGGAACTTAAAACTTTTTCACAAAAGAGAAGCGATTGGAAGTAATGCATTGGAGAAGCGAGGGTCGACCTTGAACACTTGTGTTCATGCTCATGGAAACAATGTAGAATTTTTCATGAATATTCTCACAAAAATAATTATCCTCTTGTACATCTCCAATGTATTATAAAAATAATGTGCCAATGTTTGCCTTTAGGATGTTTAGATTGCTTGTTGGTTTGTGCGGTGCAAAATAGAAACTTTGGCTGTAGTGCGCGATTTTACATTTTTTACTGGGATGTCAAACGGTTCTGAAATTTTTTACACTGTCTTTATATAAAAATTGTTTATTTTTCGTAATTTGTTTAGAATTTCTGGAGTACCAGAGGTATGGTGAATGTTCAGATTACTACAGACTGTCCTGTTTAAGACAGATTCTGTTTTTGATGCATTGTTTTACTTGTTTTGATGAAACTATCAATTCTATCCGTGGATTAAGCCATGAAAAGGTTATATTACAGTAGCTACAATGCAAAAACAAAATATGAATTGGTTTGCAACGGTACTTAGAGTAGTGATTTGCTTTATTATACTAACGGATCTTACCGAACTTTCTGTTGAGTTTTGTGTGGACGAAGTGATCAAAGATCGAGGAGGTCTCGATGTGAGGAGAAGGAGGGGAGGCAAGAGCTCAAGCTTGGGGATGCCCAGGCCACCCCAAGTAAATATTCAAGGAGACTCAAGCATCTAAGCTTGGGGATGCCCCGGAAGGCATTCCATCTTTCTTCAACAAGTATCGGTATGTTTTCGGTTTCGTTTCGTTCACATGATATGTGCAAATCTTGGAGCGTCTTTTGCATTTAGTTTTAATTTTTCTTTTGTGCACCATGCTGCTATGAGATAGTCCATGGTTGATTTATAGAATGCTCATTGCACTTCACTTATATCTTTTGAGTATGGCATTATAGAGCTTCATGTGCTTCACTTATATCATTTGAAGTTTGGATTGCCTGTTTCTCTTCATATAGAAAACCGTTTTTTGAAGAATGCTCTTTTGCTTCACTTATATTTGTTAGAGCATGATGTTTTTTAGAAAGAATTATACTCTCATGTTTTACTTATATCTATTTAGAGAGTTAAAAGGAATTGGTCAATTGCATGGTTAGTCATGAAATCCTACATAAAACTTATGGATCACTGAATATGATATGTTTGATTCCTTGCAATAGTTATGTGATATAGAGATGATAATATGTGGGAGGTACTAGTGAATGGTTGTGTTTAGTAAGAATATTGGTGTTAAGGTTTGTGATTCCCGAAGCATGCACGTATAGCCTATCGTTATGCTATGATGTTGGAGCATGATTTATTATTGATTGCCTTCCTTATGAGTGGCGGTCGGGGACGAGCGATGGTCTTTTCCTACCAATCTATCCCACTAGGGGCATGCGTAGTAGTACTTTTCTTTGAGGGCTAATAAACTTTTGCAATAAGTATACGAGTTCTTTATGACTAATGTGAGTCCATGGATTATACGCACTCTTACCTTTTCGGAATTTGCTAGCCTCTACGGTACCGTGCATTGCCCTTTCTCACCTCGAGAGTCAATGCAAACTTCGCAGGTGCATCCAAACCCCGTGATATGATACGCTCTATCACACATAAGCTTTATTATATCTTCCTCAAAACAGCCACCATACCTACCTATTATGGCTTTTCCATGGCCATTGCGAGATATATTGTCATGCAACTTCCACCGCTTCCGTTTAATGACTTGAGCATTCATTGTCATATTGCTTTGCATTATCATATAGCTGACATAGTAGTTGTGGCTCAGCCACCGTTCATCATTTTTCATACATGTTACGCTAGATCATTGCACATCCTGGTACATTGCTAGAGGCATTCATATAGAGTCATACTTTGTCATAGGTATCGAGTTGTAATTTTTATTTCTTTCGAGTTATAAGTAAATAGAAGTGTGATGATCATCATTATTCATTTTTAGAGCAGTGCCCCAGTGAGGAAAGGATGATTGAGACTATGATTCCCCCACAAGTCGGGATGAGACTCCGGACAATGAGAGAAAAAAATATGAAAAGAAAAGAAAAAAAAAGAAAAAAAAATAAATAAACAAAGAGAGAAGGGGCATTGTTAGTATCCTTTACCACACTTGTTCTTCAAAGTAGCACCATGTTTTTCATATGGAGAGTCTCCTATGTTGTCACTTTCATATACTAGTGGGAATTTTTCATTATAGGATTAGATGCACACCCATTTAGTTTTCATATTGAGCTTTCATACACTTATAGCTCTTAGTGCATTCGTTGCATGGCAATCCCAACTCCTCACATTGATATCAATTGATGGGCATCTCCATAGCCCGTTGGTTAACCGCTTTGATGTGAGACTTTCTTACTTTTTTGTCTTCTCTATATTTACCCCTATCATCATACTCTAATCCACCTATAGTGTTATATCCATGGCTTGCGCTCATGTATTGCGTGAGAGTTGAAAAAGTTGAAGCGCGTTAAAAAGTATGAACCAATTGCTCGGCTCGTCATCGGGGTTGTGCATGATAAATACTTTGTGTTAAGAAGACAGAGCATGACAAGACTATATGATTTTGTAGGGATAGCTTTCTTTAGCATTGATATTTTGAAAGACATGATTGTTTGTTGGGATGCCTGAGTATTGATGTACTCAAATTATAGACTGTTGCTTTGAATCACTTATGTCTTAATATTCAGGCCATGATTAGATATATGATCAAGTTTATGCTAGGTAGCATTCCACATCAAAAATTATCTTTTTTATCATTTACCTACTCGAGGACGAGTAGGAATTAAGCTTGGGGATGCTGATACGTCTTCGTCGTATCTATAAATTTTGATTGTTTCATTCCAATATTATACAACTTTCACATATTTTTGGCATCTTTTATATGATTTATTGGACTAATCTATTGATTCAGTGCCCAGTGTCAGTTCCTGTTTTTTGCATGTTTTTTGTATCGCAGAAAATCCATATCAAACGAAATCCAAATGCAATAAAATTTCACGGAGAATTATTTTGGAATATATGTGATTTTTGGGAGTTGGAATCACCGCAAATGGAGGCCCACACAGCCCACAAGACACCAGGGTGCGCCAGAGGCCCCTGTCGCGTGGTGGTGGGTTGTGCCCTCCTCGAACGTCGGTTGGAGCTCTACTTCTGTCGGGGAAATGACACCTATGGGATCACGAGGATCCCTTCTGCGGTTGGCGGGCGCGAGGTTGTGCAAAGAGCGGGTCTAGTGGTCAGTACAAGGAGATTTTACCCAGGTTCGGGCCGCAAGGATGCGTAATACCCTAGTCCTGTATATTCGAGTGTTCTTGAGTTCTTGAACTAGCTACGGTGCGTGCGTAGTCCAAAAAGTCCGAATCCTTCCTCAGTATGCCTCGGGCCTCCTTTTATAGGGTAAAGGGGTCGCCACAATGGCACACAGGAGGTGGAAAGTATGTACAGTGTACAAGCTTATCGCCTGACATCACATGAAAAAACGCATTTAATGCGCTACTTAGGTGTTCTCTTGCTTTATCGGGGATGGCAATGAAGCATGTCTCGTCCGTCGCCGCTCCGCCTTGCTTCGACACGCGTCCAGGCCAACGAGGCATGCAGTGCCATGTAGGCTGGCAGGCTACTGAGTTTGTGTGGTGGCAGGGTCTTCACGAAGATCTGCATGCCACCACGCAGGTGCTTGACTAGTTGGCCTAGAAGCCACGCACTGCCACGTGGGCATTTGCTTAGTTGGTGGGTCGGCCACTGAGCTGGGTCGACGACGGGGCGGCAAGCCTTGCCGCGATCTTGTTGATGTCCCCGGCAAGGGTCTTGCCGGTGCCTCGCGTGTGCCCGCGGCAGGGATCTTGCCGGGGTCTCGTCGGCAGGAGCCTTGCCGGGGCCTCGTGGGCGTCCTCGGCAAGGAGCCTCGCTATGGTCTTGTCTTCTGGTTCTCATCCAGGCCTCGCAAGCCCTTTGTCTTCACAAAGATCTGCATGCCACCAAGCAGGCGCCTCCCGAGCCTTGGCCCCAACATTGTCGATGGTGTCGGAACTCTCAGACTCAAGGGTAGTGGCCTTGCTGGTGTTGGGTAAGTTGCCCCAGCAAGGCTCTTGCAGGGGATAAGTAGGCCGCCCCGGCAAGGGTCTTGCCAGGGAAGAACCCATCTTGTCGCTTTGCCCTTTGCGCTCCTGGTTCAAGCGCTGCTCTAGTAGTCTTGTATCTTCACTACAAGAAATATGTCAACTTGCGACCATCACTATTAGTCACTGAAAGGTCATTGTTTTTCATTTGCGACCTTTTTGTAACCAAAAACAGATGGTCAAAAGCTGACAGTCATAAACTGAAATTCACGACCTTATTTGTGATATGTAAAAGGTCGTTGGTTCTTTGACCAATTTTTTGGTCCCTAGCAGCCTCCCCAGGCCACGTAGGATCCAGCATGGCAAGCTGACGTGGATAAGAATCAACCCGGTCCAATCCGGTGCTTATGTGGGCCAAGCCCATTAATTCAGCCCATTTATATTTTTTTTCCTGCTAATTTTGGTGAACTACACAGGCCAAGCCCTACAATTCGGCCTTTTATTTATGGGATGTAGCCTTTGTTTCTCTTTTTTTTATGCACCCCAATTGTCAAATTCTGGTAAGTGGGTCCCAAATGTGACGTTCTAGTTTGTGGGACCCTACTGTCAAGGTCATGCTCTTCAATTTCAATATGCCAATACAGAAAACAGACGGAATACTTCAAATAACTGCAAGCAGTCTGCTAGATCATATAACATACATACAAATGTGATCAGCATCAAGTTTACAATTAGATAACAAGCTCTAAAGTGTAGAGTATATCACATGAGTCTATCACATAAGCCCTACAAGTTCTGCTACATCATATAACACACATACAAATAGGATCAGCCTAAAGGGCTCCAATGAACTAGAACTCTGCTTCCTCCGACTTCTGTCCTGATGCTCGCGAAGAAACATGAAAGACCAGCATCTGCACGTTATAGAACAAAATGTTTAGGCACAAAATAAAAGTAAATCTAACAGCATATTTAACAGTAAATAAAAAAATAATGAAGGCCAATCCGTGTGCATAAATACCACCAGAACATGCAAAAAGAGGCGTTGCTAGGAACTGAGAAATGTACCAATGGTATGGTAGTGTTGCTATATTAGGGCCGTCCCAGCTTGTCCCTGCCCAAACGGCATGATGATCTGCTGATCCATGTACTGCTCCAGCGTCACTTCCGCTACCACTACTGGAAGAAGCTCAGCTCATCGATCATCTGCACACCAACAAACCAAGAAGATAGCCTATTTAGCCTACTGAAATAAACCCATCCATCAAAATCTTCTTTCTGAACATCAACATCAAATCAACAACACTGAATTAACATGCATAAAAGGATAGAGCTAATACAGGCAGGTATATGGGTATCAAAACAAACAAGAAAGGAACGACAATCTATTTTAAGTATTTCAGGTTTGAGCCATTTTTTATACTAAAATCAATACATAACAGCCAACATTATGTGTGTACAACCAGTCAATAACTACTACAGCCAGTCAACATTATGTGTGTACACCAGCCAACATTATGTGTGTACAACCAGTCAGTGCTACACATGCGCCCATGTGAATGTGATGTGATCTGCCGAAACAACTACAACCAGTCAATGCTGGCAGGAGAGAACAAGATCCATGGACAACGAGGTATGCGTGTACTGTGATAATAATTATGTAACACTGGAGCAAGACAGTGTACAATCTGTCATCATCAAGCTCAAGGAATCATTCTAGCTAGAACCAAATTGACAGCAACAACATGAGAGGAGAAGAAGCACCCTAGTATGGAACAGAACAAGATCAAGAGCATATCACAAAATTATGAACTGAAATCAAACACAAGCGACTCCGAATTACTCATTTAGATTGTACACGATAATGAGACGCTGACACGAGACGACAGACAGTACCAGTAGAATGCAACAGGACGTTGCTTGCACACCGCCATTGTGCCAGAGGTCTTCCAGGCATATGTTTTTCACCTGATCACCACCTCCCTGCATGCCACACACACACACTGCAAGTTAGATTACATACAGACAGATTGTGTTTCTAATGCATGCATACCACTAACAGAGACCGTGGTGTTCTAGGATGATGCAGAGTCCATCTAACTAATCAATATCATATATGATGCAGAGTCCTCCGGATGATGGAATACCTTTCAAAGTGAGGCATCCTTAGAATACTAGGTTGTTCTGATGCTATATAAAATAGCGTAAAGAAAAACTAAGGTAATCATCCTAATCGAGGCAGCAGGGAAAAGGACATGTGAGCAGGGCATGTATGCACATTTTGAAAAGAATGAACAGAGCCAACTAAAATCTGTGAGCATTAAAACTTGTGGGAAATTTGGTCAATCACATGAACAGGGCCTTTATGCACATTTTGCTCTACCAGTAGTCCAGTACCAGTAGAAAGACAACAGATCGGCAGTATCATTTAAAAAACTTTGTTGTAAGGTTGCTGTTAGCTTTCTGCTCTGATTCAAGTTAACTTGGCACCTGTAAGATTTTTAAACACGTACTGTGGCTTCACACTTACTTGGGAGTAACCCATGAGGTCTGAAAGATTCAGAGTTAACAATCAACTCTGATTCAAATTCAGAATTCAGATTAGAAAATTTACATCACGATTTCTGTTTACATGCATGCATGATTCGTTCAATTTTTTGAAGTATAAGCGAAGATCCAGCATGTCTTAAGCAAGAGGAAGCGCCGAGCTCCATGTACGAATTTATTAAAACACAAGATGTAGCTACTTTATTTGACTTGTTATTTTGTTCAGTTTGCCTCACTCAGCTGAGATGATGAATCCGGCAGGCATGCGACAGCAACTCGTCAGCCACCATGTTACAATCTCTAGTATAATACTAGAAGGTTTACTTAACTTACAAAATTCAAAAAAGAGACAATTAGGAGCTTCCCTGAATAAAACTTATGCCAGCGTCAGGCCGTACATGTCACTGAATCTTCAGGGCATCATAAACTAACAGGGCCATCAGAATCATGTATAGTACAACAAACCCATTGCCACCATGTTTTGTGTTTCTAATGCATGCATACCACTAACAGAGACCGTGGTGTTCTAGGATGATGCAGAGTCCATCTAACTAATCAATATCATATATGATGCAGAGTCCTCCGGATGATGGAATACCTTTCACACAGAGGAGGTTGACCGTGGTGTTCCATCTCTCACCTGGAAGGATGGTCCTCCTTGCTCCCGGCGGCGGGGTTGGCTGTCGTGGATCGTGGGACTTGGCGGTCGCTGGAGGTCAACGATGGGCGGCGCATGTCCCGTCGCCCGAAGTAGAGGACGAGCGGGCGCCGTGGCTTAGATGGCGGGGCAGCAGAGGCGCAGGGGTGGTGGGCGGCACCGGATCATGGTGGAGATGAAGCGGGGCGGCGACGCGGACGAACTGCAGCGGCGGCAAGCCCCGCCCCGCCGCGTCGGCGCTCGCGCTGAAAAAGAGAGGATCAATGAAACTGAGAAACTTGTCCGAGTAGAACTAGATAGAACAACATTGATTGTCTATCTAGGATAAATATATATCACAACGATTTGAGCTGCATTTTAAGAACTGAGAAAGCTAAGAGCTAAGAAAGCACAACCATGTAAGCTGCAGTTTGAGAGCTAAAGAAAAAACATGTGGCTGTACTGAAGAAAAAGAAAGGTGCCCAGCTACAACACCAACTATTGTTCTACGTGTGCTACAATTTTCAAATCAAAGAACAAAAGTCTGTAGAGTGATCCGACTACTCATCACAGAAATCTCATATTATACTGAAAAATGGCAACTCTTGTTTGGATAGGAAAGTTCTAAGCAATTCAGTTCAGACAACCACCCCTAAAAAAATCATGTGTTTTTTGAAAATTCTAGTGCAAAGAAACATGACTGAGTGCGCCACACCAACATAAGCAACTTACTACAGTACCAACTAATCTGCCACTTTGCCCCTAAAAGAGAAACAATCTGCCACTTTGGCCCCTATTTTTGTAGCATTTCAGTTATAGAAACCGCAACTTTAATTGCTAAAACATGTCGCTAGTACATTGAAAACTGGTTTATACAGAGGCAGTAACCGTGGTGAATGTACACTTGGAGCTATACCAGGATGTAAAAGGTTCTTACCTGTAAACGCAGTCAGTAACCAAGCCATGCCTCGCCTGTCTACTCGCAGCTAGTTGGGCAGCCTCGGCAGTTCAGATCTTCTTGGGAGCACAATGCAGTCGTCTCGTTCATCCACCACCCTAAACATTCAAGTAAATGGAAGTGAGAGCTGGGAGCTAACTTAAGACAGACTGCAGAGAATCAAATTAACAACTAGTTTTTTAATGCCTAGGGGTACACACAGCACATATATACAGTTAGAAAAATTGAGCAGCCAGGGGGGCGATTAAGTGGAGATGCTACATCCTCTTCATAGGAGGCAATTCATAGGCAGCACTCAAGGTTTTTTTGGTGGCAATTGTTCTCAATCTAATTGTTCGAATGAATTCAAAACATCAAATGGATTGCAAATGAATTGATTCTAGGATGCAAATCAAAACATCTAAAGACGGACACACAGAGCATCTCTAAAGACAGACACACAGAGCATGGCAAGGACCAGATGCTACGCAGAGCTACCACCTAGGCAGATGGGATCGAGCGGGGGGCAAAAAGAGAGAGGGAGGTGGATGACCGGCGACCTGAAGGCGCGCCAGGCAGCGGAGCCGGGGCCGGGAGGTCTCCGCGACGACGACCACGGCGCTCTGCGTGAGGAGGGAGGGAAGCCACAGCGTGTCAGGTAAGGGAATGGAAGAGAAAGGAAGAGCAAATCGGGAGAATATCTTACCTCGACGAGCAGCAGAAGCACGCGGACGGCCGAGCGGAAGCAGGCGACGCCATGGAGATGGAGCACCAGGTCCAACCCATGGGGGCGCGGATCTGGAAGCCGACCCCATGGAGGAGATGGAACTCCAGGTCCAGGCCCATGGCGGACCTGTCAGCCGCAGCCGCCGCCGCTGCCATGGGGATGGAGCTCCAGGTCCAAGCCCATGCGGATCTGGGAGCCGCCGCCGCCGCCGCCTGACCTTCTCGCGCGCACGATCTCCCTCTTCTCTTCCGATGAGGTGAGGGAGGGGAGAGCGCCGGCGGCGAGGTCGGAGGGAGATCGGAGGGAGACGCGGCAGCCAGGATCTGGCGCCGGAGGTGGCGGCGGCAAGGGAGGAGTGCAGCGCTAGGGTTAGCGTGAGAGAGAGGAGGGCTTGCTGCCGTGGGTGGGGTTCGCGCGAGAGAGGAGGGTTGGGTGGGGTTCGCGCGAGAGAGGGTGGTTTGGGGCGTGTTTGGTTGCAGTTTGGAACAGTACCTGCATTGCATGTCCATCTCAACCCAGCCTGGTTGCTGAAATACAGCCTCATATGCAGCAGATGCAACCTGTTTGGTTGCCTGCATCGCATCGAGAGGCACTTACCTCCCTGCTGTTTGGTTGCCCGCATTTGTGCTTAGGGTGTGAGCAGATGCAAACTTCAGCTGTTTGGTTGCAAACATCGTTTGTGTTTTGCTCAGCCCATTCAAATATGGTGGCCTTACCACCACACATGATCAGCACAACAGCAAGATCAAACAAAGTAAGCAATGTAATGACAACAAACTTAGCACAGCAAACTACTTAACTAGATGGCATAGTCTAGATTAAGAGCAGGGGCATCCTCCTTCTCTGCTGTGCCAGGGTGCTGCACCTGGCCAAAATATGAACATGTTTCCAGCACAAGTCTCGCCACACACCCTAACTAGATAGCATAAGTCTAGATTAAAAGTTCTCCACTACCACCTGACTTAACTTAACTACATAGCCTGTTCGATGCCACCAAGGCAGTTGTGCCTGCTGCAACGGTACCTGCACATCACCGACGAGTCGTGGTTGTAGATCTGAACCTTCAGTCCGAGTCCGGAGATGCGCACAACGACGAGGTCGCCGGGGACGATCTTGTGGCGGCGGCAGAAGTAGTTCCACCCCCGGCCAAGCACCATCTGGCCCTCGAAGTTCTGGACCTGCACCCGGAACTTGCACCTCTTGTTGGCTGAGAGCCTGACCACACGCGGGAGTCGCTTGATGACCAGCCACGTGTTCATCACCTCCACGAACTTGGGAGGGATGACGAGCATGGCGAGGTCCTCGTTGTCCTTGATCTGTGCGTAGAATCTCATTGGCTCCCTGGCCCCCTCCTCGTGGCCCTGCCTCGAAGATCGTCCCCTTGAACGAGGCACGCTCATGAAGGCGATCCTGCCAGGCAGGTCCACCATCCTGAGCCACCTGTTCGTGGGGATGAAATCCTCGGCACGCTCAGCTCCGGCCACGACCTGAGCTCCTCCACCCGCCACATCCCAGTCAATCTTTAGTATCTTGTCAGGCAACATGACAAGTATTAGTATTAAACAAAGCAAGCAAGCAAATGCCACTGATCAGTGGCACTGATCAGTGGACTTGCCCAACAGCAAGTGGCACTGATCAATGGACTTGCCCAACAGTAAGTGCCACTGATCAGTGGCATGTGCTCATGGCCAAATGGCAATGATCAGTGGCACTTGGTGTTGGGCAAAAGCACTAATCTACTTGCTGTAGTGCAAATGGCACTGATCAATGACACTGATCAGTGACTTGCCCAATAGCAAGTGCCATTGATAAGTGCCATTTTGCCCAACAGCAAGTGCCATTGATAAGTGGCATTTGCCTAGGGGCAAATGCCACTTAGCAATGACCCTTGTTGTTGGGCAAAATGGCACTTATCAATGGCATCTTCTTTGCTGCAACTGGCACTGATCACTGCACTATCCTAAGCAAGGAAACATCTAAAAATAGCAACAACAAGTGCCAATGGCGCCCATGTGCAGCCATGCAGATTTGGGACCATCCTACTACATGCACGTATAACATCCACTCATGGCACAAACCCTAGCTTCAACATGCAACATGAAACAAGGACATGATCCTAACATGAGCATGCCATCAGTCAACATGATTCTAGCATTCATCACTCAACATGAACATGATTCTAGCATGAACACAGCTACTAGCATGTAGTAGCACTCGCATTAGCATGAACATGAATCTAGCATTAACATGAATCTAACATGTAACACAGCTACTAGCGTTGTAGCATGAACACAAGCAGTAGCACACGCACTGTACAAAACAAGAACAGATCAGTCCGATTGGATTCGATTGGGATCGCATCCAATCGGATCTGCTAGAATCCTATCAATCCTAGCACATGCCTAAGAAATTAACCGCTAATCTACATCTAGGAGCAAGATTGTTGGGGATTTGACTCACCGGAGCACGCGCAGCCGCGACGAACCGTGGCCGGGGTGAAAACCCCGGCGGGAACGATAGAGGTGGCGGAGCAGAGGACGAGACGGCCCCGGCGACGGCCTGCGGCATCGGCCGCGTGCTGAACGCCATGCTGGAGGTCAAGAAGGACTGCCCGTCGACCGGAGAAAACCCTCGGACAGGGGTCAAGAAAACCCCCGAGGCCAATGGTGTCCCAACAAGGGGCGGCTCCGTCGACGGAGCCGACACCGAGCCCAGGACCACGAGGTCCGGAATCAGCGGCGAAGCAGGAGCGGCCGACACCGCATTGGCCGGCGCCGGCGCTCGTGGAGGCCGGCAGCAAATGGGGGACGGCGCCCGCAGCACCGAGGCCAGGTCGTGGCCCGAGTTCTGCAGCCCGGCCAGCCAGCGCTCCTGGATGCTGGAGACGCGCTGGTCGACCGGGGTCAGAGGACGGCGCGGCGGTGGGCGTGGCGGAGCCATCTGAGCAGAGGAGAGGAGAGGGAGGGGCGGTGAGGGAGAGAGAGGGAGCGGTGGGAACAGTGCGCCTGGGTGGTGACAGGAGAGTGGGGGCGAGTAATGAGACGTCGCCGCCGTCTCCCGCGCTGCCCGAGGCGTGCAACTGCCCCGGACGCGCGGCCGCGCCCGGCCAGGCTCGCGAGAAACTGCCGATTCGGCAGTTCCCGCCGGGCTAGGCTGCGGGCTGCTTTGAGGTTCGTGCGGGCCTCAAACCACATGCAACCCAGCCAACCAAACAGGCCGCGCACATCCCGCGCGGGCTTGGTTGGGCTGCATGCGGGCAACCAAACACGCCCTTGCTGTCGTCGGATGGGATGGACCGATGGACGGATGGATGGGCTCATGTTTGCCAGGTCATCGGTCCAAGCCACTAGTGATTCCACCAATCAGAATTAAGCTTAGGTAGTTTTTTTTCTTTTGTTTCTCTTATAATTTTCACCCTCTAATTCAGGGTAAACATTCAACATATTAACCACTTATAGTTTGCTAAAATGAAACAATAGTGTGCACATGTGTGTATCTTGGGATGACAACCAATGTTGATGTGGGGGGTTTTCACTTTCATTGCACAAAAGAGCCATTTTCCATTTTTTGAGTGCCCAAAAAAAGTTTTTTTGTAAAGAATCTACCATATATTTGTTGCAAAATTGGACCAAATCATTTTTGTAAAATATTAGGCCATATTTAATGCACAATAGACCAAATGGTTAGGTGTGAGAAGCTTTGATCCACCTCTGGTGAAAAAGACAAATTTCTGCCGATTCCGATGGAAGCGGGTCAAATTTGAACTGCAGCCACCTCAAAGTTTGCTCTTTATTTTTTCGAAAAATCATTTCTAGGTACATAAGTATCTATTTAATCAGAGAAATATCAAAAGTTTTCCAAGATTCAACCCCTAGCTAAGAACGGTCAAGCCTACTATTTTGACCGCATTTTGAAATGGGCATAAAAAATTCAAAAAAAAATGGAAAACCTTCGCATTGTATCATTATATGTGACCAAGTTGCCAGAAAAAATAATAAACTTGTAATACGACAATTGTTTTAAAAAAGTGTTCTCAGAAATGAGCTATCATGCGTGAAGATTCATGGCTTTCAAGCCAAATGATCAATGTTATGGCCGCATTCATGGCATAGTTTGTTCAAATGATCTCATATTGTGCACAAGGGTGCATCTTGGAATTCCAAACAATGTTGCCTAAGGGAGTTTTCATTTTCTTTGCACAGAAATTTCATTTTCCATTTTTTGAGTGCCCGAAATGAGTTTTTCTGTGAAGGACCTACCATATATTTATTGCAAAATTGGACCAAATCATTTTTCTAAAATATTAGGGCATATTTAATGCACAGTTGACCGAATGGTTGGGTGTCAGAAGCTTTGATCCACCTCTGGTGAAAAAGACAAATTTCCGCCGATTCCGTTGGAAGCGGGTCAAATTTGAACTGCAGCTGCCTCATGTTTGCTCTTTATTTTTTCCAAAAATCATTTCTAGGTACATAAGTATCTATTTAATCAGAGAAAGATCAAAAGTTTTCCAAGATTCAACCCCTATCTAGGAACGGTCAAGCCCGCCGTTTTGACCGCATTTTGAAACGGGCATAAGAAAAATTAAAAAAAAATTAAAAATTGGAAAACCTTCGCATTGTGTCATTAGATGTGACCAAGTTGCCAGAAAAAATAATAAACTTGTAATACGGTAATTATTTTAGAAAAGTGTTCTAAAAAATGAGCTATCATGCGTGAAGATTCATGGCTTTGAAGCCAAATGATCAATCTTATGACCACATTCATGGCATAGTTTGTTCAGATGATTTCATATTGTGCACAAGGGTGCATCTTGGAATTCCAAACAATGTAGATGTGGGGGTTTTCACTTTCATTGCACAAAAGAGCCATTTTCCATTTTTTGAGGGCCCAAAAAAAGTTTTTTTGTGAAGAATCTACCATATATTTGTTGCAAAATTGGACCAAATCATTTTTCTAAAATATTAGGCCATATTTAATGCACAATTGACCAAATGGTTGGGTGTCAAAAGCTTTGATCCACCTCTGGTGAAAAAGACAAATTTCCGCCGATTCCGTTGGAAACGGGTCAAATTTGAATTGCAGCTGCCTCATAGTTTGCTCTTTATTTTTTCTAAAAATCATTTTAGGTACATAAGTATCTATTTAATCAGAAAAACGTCAAAAGTTTTCGAAGATTCAACCCCTAGCTAAGAACGGTCAAGCCCGCTGTTTTGCCCGCATTTTGAAACGAGCATAAGAAATTCAAAAAAATTTAAAAAAAATGGAAAACCTTCGCATTGTGTCATTATATGTGACCAAGTTGCCGAAAAAAATAATAAACTTGTAATACGGCAATTATTTTAAAAAAGTGTTCTCAGAAATGAGCTATCATGCGTGAAGATTCATGGCTTTCAAGCCAAATGATCAATCTTATGGCCACATTCATAGCGTAGTTTGTTCAAATGATCTCATATTGTGCACAAGGGTGCATCTTGGAATTCCAAACAATGTTGCCTAAGGGAGTTTTTATTTTCTTTGCACGGAAATTTCATTTTCCATTTTTTGAGTGCCCAAAATGAGTTTTTTTTTGTCAAGGACCTACCATATATTTGTTGCAAAATTGGACCAAATCAATTTTATAAAATACTAGGCCATATTTAATGCACAATTGACCAAATGGTTGGGTGTCAGAAGCTTTGATCCACCTCTGGTGAAAAAGACAAATTTCTGCCGATTTAGTAGGAAGCGGGTCAAATTTGAACTGCAGCTGCCTCATAGTTTGCTCTTTATTTTTTCCAAAAAACATTTATAGGTACATAAGTATCTATTTAATCATAGAAACATCAAAAGCTTTTCAAGATTCAACCACTAGCTAGGAACGGTCAAGCCCGCCGTTTTGACCGCATTTTGAAACGGGCATAAAAAATTCATGGCATAATTTGTTCAAATGATCTCATATAGTGCACAAGTGTGCATCTTGCAATGACGAACAATGTTTCCTAAGGGAGTTTTTATTTTCTTTGGAAAAAAATTAATTTTCCATTTTCTTAGTGCCCAAAATGAGGTTTTTTGTGAAGAACCTACCTTATATTTGTTGCAAAATTGACCAAATCAAATTTCTAAAATACTAGGCCATATTTAATGTACAATTGACCAAATGGTTGGGTGTAAAAAGTTTTTGATCCACCTCTCGTGAAAAAGACAAATTCCGCATATTCATTTTCCATTTTTTGAGTTCCCAAAATGAGTTTTCTTGTGAAGAACCTAACAAATATTTTTTGTAAAAAAACTTCTCCATTTTTCGAGAATATTAGACCACATTTTATGAACAAATTTGTGTACACTAGAAACTTTTTTATAGATATTAAACGGTATTCAGTTACATCATTAACATTTTTAATAAATATTTTGATGTCTAATATTTTGAACACATGTCTACATTTTTAAGACACATTGTACATATTGTTTATATATGTTTAACTTTTTTCAAATACATGATTAACATATTTTCATATATATTCCCAACAAAAAACATCTTTTCATACATACGTTTTGATGTCTATATTTGTTTTTACACATTGTACATTTTTGTATACATATAAAACATTGTTGATATTGGTTAGAAAAATTTAGATACATGAAAAACTTGTTATTTCCCATTTTCGTTGGGCCGAATATATGTTTTTTTGTGAGTAATATGAGGGCATCGACATTTCTTCCTAGATGGGTCGAGGCCTACATGGCACACATATTTTCTTAAAGAGAAGGTGGCCTCGTTCCACGAGGCCCAAGCCCACCTTGAGCGAGACCTTAAGTACCAATGCATCCACGTTCACAACCTCATAACCATTTATATTGGTCGTAATCAGGTAGAAATAAGGTCGTTGACCACTCTTGTCTGCTTTATGACCATTTGATGTAAGTCAATTTCAGGGTTTGAGCCCTTCCAAGCGAAATGGCCGTGGATTTACGACCAATTCAGCCGGGGTCACTGAGAGAAGGTCACAAGTTGACATATTTCTTGTAGTGCTTTGCTTCCTTCCTCTACCCCGCTATGCATAGCCGCATGTGCGGCTCTGACTGCCCGTGCACAAGTAAAGGGGTACAAAGAGGGCCCCTACTTTTGTACACCGACAGGATCCCCCGGGCCTGGGCCACATATAAGCGCGACGCAATGTTGGGCTAGGCCCAGAACGGTGCGCGGGCATGCGTGGCAGAGTTTTACCGCAGTAACTCCCTCACCAGTTGTGCTTCCCCACGACCCGCATTGAATGCGTGACGTGGGGGTCGCGCGTGGAGCGGTTGCTGCACGCGTGCGTCACATCGTGGTAAATGGTAAAGAGGCGGCCTGCGCCTTCCCCGTAAAAAGGAAAAACCGCAGGCGCGCTGCTCATTCACCCCTGTGCCTTCCCTAATTTTGGAACCGTCGCTCCCTTCTTCTTCCTCAAGCTCTTTGCCTTTGCTCGCCGCCGTCGCGCCCTCATTGTCCTCAATCCTTCATTCCCTCTCGGTCGCTATGGCGCCCAAGACAGGCAAGGGCAAGGGAGCGACCAAGGACGCCGGTGAGACGGAGGTGATACATCTCCAACGTATCTATAATTTTTGATTGTTCCATGCTATTATATTATCTATTTTGGATGTTTAATGGGCTTTAATATGCTCTTTTATATTATTTTTGGGACTAACCTATTAACCGAAGGCCCAGTGCCAATTCCTGTTTTTTTTGCCTATTTCAGTGTTTTGCAGAAAAGGAATACCAAACGGAATCCAAACGGAATGAAACCTTCACGATGATCTTTCTTGGAACAAACGCAATCCAGAAGACTTGGATTTGAAGTCAGGAACTCCGTGAGGCGGCCACGAGGCAGGAGGGCCCGCCCAGGGGGGTAGGCGCGCCCCACCCTCGTGGCCCCACAGAGCTCCACCTACGAACTTCTTTCGCCTATATATACTCTTATACCCTAAAAACATTAGGGGGAGCCACGAAACCACTTTTCCACCACCGCAACCTTCTCTACCCGTGAGATCCCATCTCGGGGCCTTTTTCGGCGCTCCGCCGGAGGGGGAATCGATGACGAAGGGCTTCTACATCAACACCATAGCCTCTCCGATGATGTATGAGTAGTTTAGCACAGACCTTCGGGTCCATAGTTATTAGCTAGATGGCTTCTTCTCTCTCTTTAATTCTCAATAAAAAGTTCTCCTCGATGTTCTTGGAGATCTATTCGATGTAATATTCTTTTGCGGTGTGTTTGCCGGGATCCGATGAATTGTGGATTTATGATCAAGTTTATCTATGAATAATATTTGGTTCTTCTCTGAATTCTTATATGCATGATTTGATATCTTTGCAAGTCTCTTCGAATTATCGGTTTAGTTTGGCCTACTAGATCGATCTTTCTTGCAATGGGAGAAGTGCTTAGCTTTGGGTTCAATCTTGCGGTGTCCTTTCCCAGTGACAGTAGGGGCAGCAAGGCACGTATTGTATTGTTTCCATCGAGGATAAAAAGATGGGGTTTATATCATATTGCTTGAGTTTATCCCTCTACATCATGTCATCTGGCTTAATGTGTTACTCTGTTCTTATGAACTTAATACTCTAGATCCATGCTGGATAGCGGTCGATGTGTGGAGTAATAGTAGTAGATGCAGAATCGTTTCGGTCTACTTGACACGGGCGTGATGCCTATATTCATGATCATTGCCTAGATATTCTCATAACTATGCGCTTTTCTATCAATTGCTCGGCAGTAATTTGTTCACCCACCGTAATATATGCTATCTTGAGAGAAGCCACTAGTGAAACCTATGGCCCCCGGGTCTATTTTCTATCATATAATATTCTATTTTCCATCATATAATATTATATTTTCCATCATGTAATTTTCCGATCTACAAGTCTAGTTTCCTATTTATTTTATTTTGCAATCTTTACTTTCCAATCCGTACAACAAAAATACCAAAAATATTTACTTTACTATCTTTATTTGATCTCACTTTTGCGAGTGACCGTGAAGGGATTGACAACCCCTTTATCACGTTGGTTGCAAGGTTCTTGATTGTTTGTGTAGTTACTAGGTGACTTGCGTGTTATCTCCTACTGGATTGATACATTGGTTCTCAAAAACTGAGGGAAATACTTACGCTACTTTGCTGCATCACCCTTTCCTCTTCAAGGGAAAACCAACGCATGCTCAAGAGGTAGCAAGAAGGATTTGTGGCGCCATTGCCGGGGAGATCTACACTCAAGTCAAGACATACCAAGTACCCATCACAAACTCTTCACCCTCGCATTACATTATTTGTCATTCGCCTCTCGTTTTCCTCTCCCCCACTTCTAAAATGATTTTAAAAAACCTTTGATTTTCTATCGTCATGGCCGAACCAAAAGGGGCTAAGGGTTTTCTCCCGGGTAATAATACTTTGGATAGTCCTTCTGCCCTTTCTAAGCTCATAAATAATGATGCTATGGAAAGACCTACCGGGGTTATTGATGAGAGTTTGAATAATTTCGATGAAGATGACCCCGGAATTTTTCGTTATTTGCTTGATGAAACTTTGAAAGATGCTTGGGATAGGCTATTAAGGATCCGAGCCAGCTATGTGCCCCAATATCAAATTGAGATATACTTAAAAAGTTTTTTTGTTGGCTTACCATCTTCTTTCAAGCAAGTTTTGGATTCTATTTTTGAAGAAGGTTTTCTTGAGGGGGATGCCATCGATACCTATGAAAATATGAAAGCTATATTTGGGCACCCTATGAGTGAAATGGTTGAATCTACTTCTCTTTTGTGTTTTTATCAGAATGAAATTATCAAAGAGATGAAGGCTAGTCTAGATGCAAATTTTCGTAGTGTGCTTAATCTTTCTTCTACCATTAATGGCCACGTGCTTTCAAAAAATAGAAAGATAAATGCTTTAGATAAGAAACTTTCCCTTTATCACCAAAAGGGAAAATATGACAATACCTAGATCTATTCTTGTTTTTATGCCTAGCTAGGGGCGTTAAACGATAGCGCTTGTTGGGAGGCAACCCAATTTTATTTTTGTTCTTTGCTTTTTGTTCCTGTTTAGTAATAAATAATTCATCTAGCCTCTGGTTAGATGTGGTTTTGTGTTTTAATTAGTGTTTGTGCCAAGTAATACCTTTGGGATAGCCTATGGTGATAGTTAATTTGATCTTGCTGAAAAATAGAAACTTTTGCACGCACGAAAATAATTTTCATAAATCACAGGAACGTGCTTTCCAGTTGATTCTTTTTGCATAATATTAATAAAGAAATTGCTTAGGACTTCCTAATTTCTCAGAATTCTGGCGTTACAGAAGTATGCGTATGAATCAGATTGCTATAGACTGTTCTGGTTTTGACAGATTCTATTTTTCGTGTGTTGTTTGCTTATTTTGATGAATCTATGAGTAGTATCGGGGGGTATGAACCATAGATAAGTTGGGATGAAGTAGGTTTAACACCAATATAAATAAAGAATGAGTTCATTACAGTACCTTAAACTGGTGGTTTGTTTTCTTATACTAACGGAGCTCACGAGATTTTCTGCTAAGTTTTGTGTTGTGAAGTTTTCAAGTTGTTGGGTAAAGATTTGATGGATTTTGGAATAAGGAGTGGCAAGAGCCTAAGCTTGGGGATGCCCAAGGCACCCCAAGTTAAAATTCAAGGACAACCAAAAGCATAAGCTTGGGGATGCCCTGGAAGGCATCCCCTCTTTCGTCTTCATCTATCGGTAACTTTACTTGAGGCTATATTTTTATACACCACATGATATGTGTTTTGCTTGGATCATCTTGTATGATTTGAATCTTTGCTTTTTAGTTTACCACAATCATCCTTGCTGAATACTCCTTTTGAGAGAGACACACATGAATCGGAATTTATTAGAATACTCTATGTGCTTCACTTATATCTTTTGAGCTAGATAATTTTGCTCTAGTGCTTCACTTATATCTTTTTAGAGCACGGTGGTGGTTTTATTTTATAGAAATTATTGATCTCTCATGCTTCACTTATATTATTTTGAGAGTCTTTTAGAACAGCATGGTAATTTGCTTTGGCTATAAAATTAGTCCTAATATGATGAGCATCCAAGATGGGTATAATAAAAACTATCATATAAAGTGCATTGAATACTACGAGAAGTTTGATTCCTTATGATTGTTTTGAGATATGAAGATGGTGATATTAGAGTCACGCTAGTTGAGTAGTTGTGAATTTTAGAGTTACTTGTGTTAAAGTTTGTGATTCTCGTAGCATGCACCTATGGTGAACCGTTATGTGATGAAGTTGGAGCATGATTTATTTATTGATTGTCTTCCTTATATGTGGAGGTCAGGATCGCGCGATGGTTAACTCCTACCAACACTTCCCCTAGGAGCATGCGTGTAGTGCTTGGTTTTGATGACTTGTAGATTTTTGCAATAAGTATGTGAGTTCTTTATGACTAATGTTGAGTCCATGGATTATACGCACTCTCACCCTTCCAACATTGCTAGCCTCTCTTGTGCCGCGCAACTTTCGCCGGTACCATAAACCCATCATTTACCTTCCTCAAAACAGCCACCATACCTACCTATTATGGCATTCCCATAGCCATTCCGAGATATATTGCCATGCAACTTTCCACGGTTCCGTTTATTACGACACGCTTCATCATAGTCATCTTGCTTTGCATGATCATTTAGTTGACATCGTATTTGTGGCAAAGCCACCTTTCATAATTCTTTCATACATGTCACTCTTGATTCATTGCACATCTCAGTACACCACCGGAGGCATTCACATAGAGTCATATTTTGTTCTAATTATCGGGTTGTAATTCTAGAGTTGTAAGTAAATAAAAGTGTGATGATCTTCATTATTAGAGCATTGTCCCATGTGAGGAAAGGATGATGGAGACTATGATTTCCCCACAAGTTGGGATGAGACTCCGGACGTAAAATAAAAGAGGCCAAAGAAGCCCACCAAAAAAATGAGAGAAAAAGAGAGAAGGGACAATGTTACTATCCTTTTTCCACACTTGTGCTTCAAAGTAGCACCATGATCTTCACGATAGATAGTCTCTTATGTTGTCACTTTCATATACTAGTGGGAATTTTTCATTATAGAACTTGGCTTGTATATTCCAATGATGGGCTTCCTCAAATTGCCCTAGGTCTTCGTGAGCAAGCAAGTTGGATGCACACCCACTTACTTTCTTTTGTTGAGCTTTCATACACTTATAGCTCTAGTGCATCCGTTGCATGGTAATCCCTACTCACTCACATTGATATCTATTGATGGGCATCTCCATAGCCCGTTGATACGCCTAGTTGATGTGAGACTATCTTCCTCCTCTTTGTCTTCGCCATAACCACCATTCTATTCCACCTGTGGTGCTATGTCCATGGCTCACGCTCATGTATTGCGTGAAAGTTGGAAAAGTTTGAAAATAGTAAAGTATGAAACAATTGCTTGGCTGAAACCAGGTTTGTGCATGATTTAAATATTTTGTGTGATGAAGATAGAGCATAGCCAGACAATATGATTTTGTAGGGATAACTTTGTTTGGCCATGTTATTTTGAGGAGACATGATTGCTTTATTAGTATGCTTGAAGTATTATTGTTTTTATGTCAATATTAAACTTTTGTCTTGAATCTTTCGGATCAGAACATTCATGCCACAATAAAGGAAATTACATTGGAAAATATGTTAGGTAGCCTTCCACATAAAAAATTCAGTTTTTTATCATTTACCTACTCGAGGACGAGCAGGAATTAAGCTTGGGGATGCTTGATATGTCTCCAATGTATCTATACTTTTTTATTGTTCCATGCTATTACATTTTCTGTTTTGGATGTTTAATCGGCTTTAATATGCTCTTTTATATTATTTTTGGGACAAACCTGTTAACCGAAGGCCCAGTGCCAGTTCATGTTTTTTTTTGTATATTTCGGTGTTTTGCAGAAATGGAATACCAAACGGAATCCAAACGGAATGAAACCTTCGCGATGATCTTTCTTCAAACAAACGCAATCCAGAAGACTTAGAGTTGAAGTCTGGAACTCCATGAGGCAGCCACGAGGCAGGAGGGCGCGCCCAGGGGGGTAGGCGCGCCCCCACCCTCGTGGGCCCCACGGAGCTCCACCGCCGTACTTCTTTCGCCTATATATACTCTTATACCCTAAAAAGATTAGGGGAGCCATGAAACCACTTTTCCACCGCCGCAACCTTCGGTACCCGTGAGGTCCCATCTTGGGGCCTTTTCCGGCGCTCCGTCGGAGGGGGAATCGATCACGGAGGGCTTCTACATCAACACCATAGCCTCTCCGATGATGTGTGAGTAGTTTACCACAGACCTTCAGGTCCATAGTGATTAGCTAGATGGCTTCTTCTCTCTCTTTAATTCTCAATACAAAGTTCTCCTTGATGTTCTTGGAGATCTATTCGATGTAATATTCTTTTGCGGTGTGTTTGCCGAGATCCGATGAATTGTGGATTTATGATCAAGTTTATCTATTTATAATATTTTGTTCTTCTCTGAATTCTTATATGCATGATTTGATATCTTTGCAAGTCTCTTCGAATTATCGGTTTAGTTTGGCCTACTAGATCGATCTTTCTTGCAATGGGAGAAGTGCTTAGCTTTGGGTTCAATCTTGCGGTGTCCTTTCCCAGTGACAGTAGGGGCAGCAAGGCACGTATTGTATTGTTGCCATCTAGGATAAAAAGATGGGGTTTATATCATATTGCTTGAGTTTATCCCTCTACATCATGTCATCTTGCTTAATGCGTTACTCTGTTCTGATGAACTTAATACTCTAGATCCATGTTGTATAGCGGTCGATGTGTGGAGTAATAGTAGTAGATGCAGAATCATTTCGGTCTACTTGACACGGACGTGATGCCTATATTCATGATCATTGCCTAGATATTCTCATAACTATGCGCTTTTCTATCAATTGCTCGGCAGTAATTTGTTCACCCATCGTAATATATGCTATCTTGAGAGAAGCCACTAGTGAAACCTATGGCCCTCGGGTCTATTTTCCATCATATAATATTCTACTTTCCATCATATAATATTCTATTTTCCATCATATAAGTTTCCGATCTACAAGTCTAGTTTCCTATTTATTTTATTTTGCAATCTTTACTTTCCAATCTATACAAAAAAATTACCAAAAATATTTACTTTACTATCTTTATTAGATCTCACTTTTGTGAGTGACCATGAAGGGATTGGCAACCCCTTTATCGCGTTGGTTGCAAGGTTCTTGATTGTTTATGCAGGTACTAGGTGACTTGCGTGTTATCTCCTACTATATTGATACCTTGGTTCTAAAAAACTGAGGGAAATACATACGCTACTTTGCTGCATCACCCTTTCCCCTTCAAGGGAAAACCAATGCATGCTCAAGAGGTAGAAGGAGGCGCCGGAGAGCGAGTTGGCGGCGCTTCGGACGCAGCACACCTAGTTCCCCTCGACGGTCGATGCGGTCCACCTCAGGGACTACTCCAGGCCCCTGTGGGTGATGGGGACAACGGGGCACCCTGCCACGCACATCATCCCTGCCGATTTAGCCAAGGCCGGCCCAAATCGGTACCCCTTCTTCGTCGACTACTTCTCTTGCGGGCTCTGCCCCCCTTTTTCTGATTTCTTCAACGGCATCATGCACACCTACGGTTTCCATCTTCTGGATCTTACGCCGAATGCCGTGGCGTACATGGCCTTCTTCGCCCATCTCTGTGAGGGCTTCGCCGGAGTGTTCCCAGCACGCCGCCCCCATTGACCACGCCACCCATAGGGGCGTCCCCGGCAAAGGAATCCACTGCCGAGCCCACGCGCATGGAGGAGGAGGAGGAGGCAAGCTTGGGTGCTGGTGGCTCCGTTCCGGTAACGAATGTTGGCGGAGAGGGCGCCACTCCCTCTCAGCCCGGCGCGGGTAAGTTGTTTGCTTCCCATCCCTGTTCCTTCTTTTGTTATGAGTTTTGATCTTGGCCTCATTTCATTCTTTCTTCTGGTTTTCAGATCCTCCCTCGATGGACCAGGAAGATATCGACACTGTCATCGAGGAGGTTGCCAGGGATGCTGAAGCCGATGCCGCCAGGGTTGCGGCTGGGGAAGCCGCCAAGTCCGCCGTAGAGGAGGCTGCCAAGGGGCCTGCCGGGGGGACCAGCGAGACCGCTGCTGGGGAAGCCGGCAAGGGGCCTACCGGGGAGCCCGGCAAGGCTGCCACCGAGGAGGCCGCCAAGGAGCCCGTCGAGGAGGAGGAGGCCAACGACCAACCTTCCTCTCCTGCAGCCCCGGCTTCGGACAAGTATCTGAAGGTGGGCGACGACTTGTTCGTCCATCTCCCAGGGACGGCGGGTAGCAGGGCGCCGGCCGAAGGGGAGGTGTTCGACGACGAGGCGCTCGCCACCGCCGGGCTCCAGGTTGTTGACGAACCGAGCGTCGGTGGCGACGGTTCTCAGGAGGAGCAGCTTCTTCGGGCCATGGGCGCGAACTTCCAGAAGCTCCAAGTGCTCCACCGTGCCCGCCTCGACAAGGCGAAATCCAGGATGGCGGCAGCGGACAAGGCGGAGGCGGATCTTGAGGAGCGCGTCGCTCATACGCAGGTCTGGTTCCGCGAGGCTCAGGAAGAACTGAAGGCTGCCCAGGGCGAGCTGGCTGAGCGCAAGCGGGAGCTCATCTTGAAGCAGGCTGCCATCAAGAAGGCACAGGAGGTGGCGAAGGAGTAGGCCACCAAGGACGAGGCTGCTCGGCAACAACACCAGGCTTTGCAGAACTCCCAGGAGGAGGACCTGGCCGCTCGTGAGGAGGCGCTCGTCGCGCAGCGGACCCAGGAGCTAGAGCAGAGGCACAAGGACGCGCTCGATGCTCTGGCTCGGGTTCACGCCGGCGAAGTGGAAAAGCTAGAGCTGGAGCGGGATGGGCTAAAGAAGGAGGCCTTGGGGCTGACGGAGGAGAGGGACATAGCCAACCGCGCTTTGGTGGATGTGCAGGCCGCGGTCTCCGACAAGGCCAAGCTGCTTTCCAAGGCCAACAGCTCCATCGACGATCTGAAGTGGAAGCTGGAGGGCCTAGAGGGGAAGCTTTCGGAGGCCAGGGCCCGTGAGGAGACCCTGAACAAGGCCTTGGTTGAAGAGAAGCAGCTGCGAGGCAATGACGCTGCCAACCACGAGGATTACGTGAAGAGCGTAAACCTCTGGATTAGCTGCCTCGTCAATGTTGCGGAGAGGCTCACCGCGCAGCTGGCCGCCATGGGCATGCCGAATTTCAGGTTCTCCTCGGAGGCGAACACAAGCCCCAATGCCAAGCTGACCTTGTTCTTCGAGGGTGTCCTTGAGGCCATGGAGCAGCTCCGGTCCAACCGAGTGACCTATCTGGCCTCAAAGCTGTCAGATTTTCAGAGAACCAAGCCTCCTAGTTTCAATCAAGTTATCGATCCCTTGGAAGCCGATGATTGGTTAAGAACTATTGAGAAAAAGCTTGAGATTGCTTGTACTGAAGAAGATGACAAGCTTCCATTCGCTACGCATTACCTTGAAGGAGCTGCCGCTATATGGTGGGATAATGCTCAAGCCATGTGGCTTGCAGACGAAGAAATCACTTGGACTAAATTCAAGGACCATTTCCGCAAATATCATATTCCTGCTGGTATTATGAAGGTCAAGCAGCGTGAATTCCTCGTGCTCACCCAAGGAAGCATGTCTGTTAGTGAGTATCTGCATAAGGTCAATCATTTGGCCCCTTATTCTCTCTATGATGTGGCCACAGAAGAAAGAAAGGTCGACAGATTTCTTGGAGGACTAAACCAGCACCTCAGATGCACCCTCAGTATGTTTGATTTGCCGGATTTCCAAACTCTGGTAGACAAGGCCCTCATTGCTGAAAGGGAGCACAAGTTTGTGCATGACAACAAGCCTGCTAATAATGACCACAAGTGCAAGTTTGAGCCTAAGAAGGATGGTCAGCCAATGCAGAAGGCTCGTACTTGGCAGCAGACTCAGGTGGAGTACAAACCCAACTGGCAGCAGAATGTTAACAAGACCACTACTCAAGTCAAGAATGTCGTGACCAGCCAGGTGCGCGAAGAATGCCAGCGCAACAATTCGTGTTTCAATTGTGGACAAACCGGACATTATGCACGATAGTGTCCCAAGAACGGCATGTCGAATGCTCCATTCAGGACGCAAGTCAACCATATGGCGCCGTAACCTGTCCAGCGGACCATCCAAGGGCAAGTTCACCACCTATCCGCAGATGAAGCCCAAGAGGACCCAGAAGTCGTCATTGGTATGTTTCCTGTTAATAGCATACCTCTAATAATTTTATTTGACTATGGGGCATCCCACTCTTTTATGTCGCGGAGTTTTATTGCCCAAAACAAATTTCTTTGTTTGATTTTGGGAAAAAGTATGCTGGTACAATCCCCGGTATTCGTGCTCAGAAGCAATCTAGTATGCCGTAATTTGGAAATTGATATCAAAGGAGTCAGCTTTCCAACATCCTTGATAGTCATCGAGTCTGCCAAATTGGATATTATTTTGGGAATGAATTGGTTAACCCAATATCAGGTATGCATCAACTGTGCTACCAGAGAAGTCACTTTGACAAGTCAGGAAGGTCGAACCACAAAATTCTATGCCCAGAGGAGCATACCCAAGAAAGAAATGGTTTTCACGGCTGTGGCTGAAGAATTGGAATTAATTCATGTGGTCAGTGAGTTTCCAGATGTATTTCCTGAGGAATTACCAAACATGCCGCCAGACAGGGAGCTTGAGTTTGCAATTGATCTTGTGCCCATGACCGCACCGTTATACAAGAAGTATTATCGGATGCCTTCATCAGAATTAGTGGAATTAAAGAAACATCTTGATGAGATGCTCCAGAAAGGTTATATCCGTCCAAGCTCTTCGCCATGGGGATCACCCGCAATATTTGTTGACAAGAAAGACGGTAGTCTTCGGATGTGTATGGATTACCGTCAGTTGAATGATGTCACTATCAAGAACAAATATCCATTACCAAGGATTGATGATTTATTTGATCAACTCAGTGGGGCAAAAGTATTCTCCAAGATTGATTTGAGGACCGGATACCACCAGCTCAAGATCAAGAAAGAAGATATTCCTAAGACCGCGTTCACTACCCGATACGGTGTTTATGAATATACAGTTATGTCGTTCGGCCTCACCAATGCCCCTGCTTTCTTCATGCATATGATGAACAAAGTATTCGTGGATTTCCTGGATAAACTTTTGGCGGTCTTCATCGATGACATCCTAATATACTAAAAGGGTGAAGAAGAGCATAACGAACACCTCAGATATGTCTTCCAAAGACTCCGTGACCATCAGCTATACGCAAAATTCAATAAATGTGAGTTTTGGATCAAGCAAGTTGGATTCCTAGGGCATGTTCTATCAGCAGAAGGTATAGCCGTGGATCCAAGTAAGGTAAAGGACGTGCTTGATTGGACGGCACCCACGACAGTATCTAAAATCCGGAGTTTCCTTGGATTAGCCAGGTACTACCGCCGTTTCATTGAAGGTTTCTCTAAGATTTCCAAGCCAATGACAGAGCTTCTCAAGAAGGATAAGAAATTCGAATGGACTAAGGACTGTGAGAGAAGTTTCAATGAGCTGAAGACCAGACTGACAACAACACCTGTGTTGACTCTTCCGGACATCTACCGCGGCTTTGATGTGTACTATGACGCTTCTAGGTGAGGTCTTGGATGCGTACTCATGCAAGATGGCAAGGTGGTAGCATACGCATCTCGCCAGCTACGACCCCACAAAGGGAACTATCCTACTCATGATTTGGAGTTGGCCGCGGTTGTTCATGCTTAAAAATTTTGGAGACACTACCTCATTGAAAAAAGGTGTCAGATATTTACCGACCACAAAAGTCTCAAGTATATATTCACTCAACCGGACTTAAACCTCCGCCAACGAAGATGGCTCGAATTAGTCAAAGATTACGACCTTGGAATTAATTATCATTCGGGTAAGGCCAACGTGGTCGCCGATGCCCTCAGCCGCAAGCCTGCCAGTCTGAATGCCATGATGGAGTCCTTGCCTCCCGAACTTCAGGAAGAGATCACTCAGCTCAATTTGGTTATTGTGGATACTGGTCTTGCTAATATGATGGAAGTTACCCCTACTCTCGAGGATGAAATCCGCAGGGCCCAGTCAGACGACCCAGTTCTACAAAAACATGTCAATCGTATGCTAGAAGGCAAGACCCAGGATTTATCTAAGGATCAGCAAGGTACACTAAGGTCCCGAGGAGGGGTTTGTGTACCTGATCAAGCAGACTTAAAAAGAAGATCTTGACAGAAGCGCATGAATCTTCGTATTCCATTCACCCCGGAGGTACCAAAATGTACGAAGACCTTCGGCAGATATTTTGGTGGGATGGGATGAAGAAGGACATCGCCTATTTTGTTGCTTGTTGCGATGTATGCAACATAGTCAAGGCAGAACACCAGAAACCAGCCGGATTGCTCCAACCTCTGCCCGTTCCGCAATGGAAGTGGGATGATGTTTGCATGGATTTCATCACAGGACTACCAAGGACTCACCGAGGCAATGATGCAGTATGGGTCGTGGTGGACACACTGACCAAGGTAGCCCATTTCATTCCCATCCGAACCACGTACCGAGCCGATCAGCTCGCACAATTGTATGTGTCCAGAATAGTCAGTTTGCATGGAGTGCTAAGAACTATCACTTCCGACAGAGGTTCTCTTTTTACCTCAGCTTTCTAGTCACGTCTCCAACAAGCTTTGGGGACCGCGCTAAAATATAGCACAGCCTATCATCCTCAGACAGACAGACAAACTGAGCGAGTAAATCAAATATTTGAAGATATGCTTCGAGCATGTGCTCTGGCCCAAGGACCCAAATCGGAAGATTGTCTGCCATATGCCGAGTTCTCTTACAACAATAGCTTCCAGACTAGCCTCAAGATGTCACCCTATGAAGCTCTATATGGGCGTAAGTGCCGCACTCCGCTAAACTGGTCTCAAACCGGAGATAGCCGTATTTTCGGAATTGATCGCATGATGGAAGCTGAAAAGCAAGTCAAGGAGATCCGAGATAGCACTACAAAAAAAAGACACATCCGTGACAATTTGGGCCGAACGAATTTTTTTCTGTCATGCTTATGACACTTCTATGGCCATAATTGTGACAAAACCCGGTATCATCATAGATGTGGTGGGCTCCTACTTCTATGACAAAAAATCATGACAGAAAATGGGCTTATCGTCCTAGGCGGGCCAGAGACGCAGCTGCATGACATTCTTTGGGCCGTCCATGACAGAAAAAACTGTGGTAGAAGCGAGGGCGAGGAAAATATCGTGGTGTTCCTGGTTACGGTGGGTGGTCAGGGTCGAGCGATGCACGGAGGTTTGTGCGTTTCTCTTGTACACGTATGCACGTGGGTGCGAGGCGTTGGGCTCTTACTGAACCCGAGCAATTGCACAGCAGGCTACGCGTTACTGAACCCGAGCGATCGATCGATGGCTGTTAACTAAACCCGATCGAGCGATTCCTTCGCTACTGCTGCTAACTGAAGCCGATCGATACTGCCTCTGGATCAACAGTGAGCATTGTTGGGGGGGGGGTTGGATGAACAGTTCCTGGTGGGGGTTGGATGAACAGGACCCCGTGGTGTTGCCGCTAGATGAACAGGACCCCGATCGATCAAGCCGGTTGGGCGTGGATGAACAGGACCCCGTGGAGGGAAGGTTGAACAGTAGCCGGTGGAGGGCTGGTTCAACAGTAGCCGGTGGAGGGCTGGATGAAAAGTAGCCCGTGGAGGGGTGGTTGAAGACCCCGTGGAGAGGGCTAGTTGAACAGTAGCCGGTGGAGGAGCGGTGGAGGCTGTATGAACAGGATCCCGTGGATGAACAGTCGCATGTGGAGGGTGGAGGAGGTCGACGGTGGATGAACAGTAGCCCGTGGAGGCTGCAGGAGGTCGACGGTGGAGATGAACAGTATCGCGTGGAGTCCCGTTTTGTGGTACGCCACACCCCTCCTGATGAACAGGACCCCTGTTTCGACCGTAGCGCTCGAACACAAGTCCGTTTCCTCTGTTTTGCGGTACGCCACACCCCTCCCGATCAACAGGACCCTGTTTCGACCAAGAGAAGTCCGTTTCCTCCGTTTTGCGGTACGCCAGACCCCTCCCGATGAACAGCATCCCGTTTCGACCGTGGCCGGTCGAACACAAGGCCGTTTCCTCCGTTCTGCGGTACGCCAGGCCTCGTTTCCATCGGCTGTTCCGTCCAAGCGAGTTGGCTCCCGATGAACAGCACGCGTTCCATTGCCTCCCGATGAACACGACGCATTCCGTTGCCTCACCATGAACACGACGACAGCGCAGTTTCTCCGTTCTGACCCAGCCATGTACACGAGCCCTGGCCGTACGTATGCGCGAGTAGGCGTTCGAGACCCCACCTATATGTACATACGTGGCCGTATTTTCTTTCTTGCACCCTGGCCGCTGTACGTACATGTACATGCTACGTGCGCGCCTCTACTACGACACGTGCGCGCCTCTACTACGACATGTGCCCTTCCTTACACGGCCACGGTTCATCGCTACAGCCTGCAGACAGACCGATCGACCAGTATGTACGTACACGTCCGCGACCAGAATGACAACGCTACGTACGCTTCGACTAGGTGTTTCCCGACTATCAGGCACTTCCTTGCATGCGAAGATGTAGCTGGTGGGTCCCAGCAGTCAGGGGGCGAATCATTTTTTTGCCCGTAATATGGACGCACTTCCTTGCATGCGAAGATGTAGCTGGTGGGTCCCAGCAGTCAGGGGGAAATGTTTTTTTTGCGAAATACGGTGGCCCGTCTGGTGGGTCCGTGCTATCAGGTGGAGGAATCATTATTTTCCGCGTAATAAGGAGGCACTTCCTTGCTGTGGCCGTGGACCCAGCTGTCAGCCTCTCCACGTACAGTACTCTTCCGATGGAAGTCGGTCGTTGACCACATTGACCATGCCATGCCGAGAGCACCAAGGCGGTGGACGACGGCGAGGCCTAGGAAGGGGACGACGCAGAGCCGGGGAAGACGCGGCAGTGGATGCCCACGCGGAGAGGAGTACGAGGGTTCACTGGTTCGGCTGCGGTGTGAGGCTGCCATCGCCGCAGAATAACAGGGGGTGTGGGTGAGTGGAGGGATGGCCTGGCGAGCGGTGGGAGTAGTAGGGGGCGGTGGGGCCTCCACGGCAGCACAGCCGACAATGGGAGGCAGGAGCAGGCGGCATGACCGGTGCTGCTTTGGGCGGCTAGAGTAAGAAGACCAGAGGTTGAAGAAGCACGACGGCCGTTGGATGGACATCGTATGGTAACTGCAGCTTGAATCGTTTATATTGACTAAGTTGACAAAGAACTTATAGCCCATTTGAGATTTGTAAGAATGTACAACCCATTTTTGAATTCTAATGGAATTAACTACAACCCATTTACAGTTTGTTAAAAGTACAACCCATTTTCTAGCTAGGACAACAATTAATAATTTCAGCCAACCGTTCAAAACAGAATTCAATGAAATTTCCCACATTTTGATGGGATCCAAAATATTTTTATCCCGAAATTTCTAGTCAAATTAAATACAATTTCAATATAAATTTGTATTACGTAAAAATCCAACGAAACATTGTGCGTGCAACAATTAATGAAATTAAAAATCTTAAAATCCAGAAATAATATTTTATAAAGTAATTACACGTTTGGTGCATTTTTTATAGTTACTGCCCAGTTTTTATAATTACATCCCATTTATTATTTTTTAAAGCCCATTTTCTTGTTAAGCCTAATGCGTCCCTCCTAGGAAAGATTTGCAGCCAGCGGGGCATAGAATAACAAGTTGACCTTGCCTGGGTATTCCTCAAAAAAAAGTATAGCTGGGCTAGCCATTTTCAGCTTGAAAAAATTAATATCTGGGCTGGATATCTGGCCTGGGCTAGACGGGCCACATCCCGCCTAGTTAATAAACTGCTCTCCTCTGAACAACAACGAAAACATCGCTCAAGAAAAACTCTGTAGTGCTCACACCTAAAAAAACAAATACTGCTCGAGCTGCTTGGTCCAAGCTGTCGGCCGCTTCTTGTGCAATTCTCTCATTTGTTGACTACCTAGGTTGACAATGGTGTGGGACCGTGATGTCAGGAAACCAGGAGGAAGCAAAAAAATTACAGTTGTATATAATAAGGAGGCACTTGCATACGTGCGGCTATGGCCCTGGAGGGTCCCCACTGTCATCCTCTCCAAGTATGACCATGTTGACAACGCGAGACGGCGGCGCCACGACGAGCGCAACAACTCAAAGGACAACGGAGAGGGCCTCGCAGGCCCTACGAATGGTCTGGTACAGCGCCCACTGCTCATTCGGGAAGCCAAGATCATAGGGCCACATGTCCGCGACGGCATTGTCGTTCGCTTGTTCACCGGTGCACGTTGAGGAGACGGAGGTTGTAGCACAGGTCCTCCTGCGCTGGTAGCTCTTCCTCCATTAGGGCGTTGGAGTGGGCCGCACCTGCTCTATGGTGAACACGGCATGAACTGGCTTGGACAGTGGCGCCGGCTCCTGGTCGGAAGCTACGTCCATCGTCTGATTGTCGTCGCTCAGCTCGGCGAGCTCGCTGGCGAGCCAGCATGTCCGGCTGCTGGACCGACCCGCTGCCAAGCATGAGTCTGACTGTCGTGGCCCACCCGGACCGCCTCCCTCACCCGCACGCTCTTTTCACACGAAATGGTTAGTGCCACCCGCCCCGCTTCCCGGTGCAGGCGATTGCTTTGCCTTCAAATGACACAAGTGCCGTCCGTCCGTCCGTCTGCCTCCGAGGCAGCTAGTCCGGCGCCACACGTCCGTCCCTCCGCCGCCCACCATTGCTATATAAACTGCTGTGCCGGCCATAGCCGCAGTCATGCGCCTCCGTTCCCTTTCTCCTGTCCACACCACTACTGCCAACCATGGCTTCCTCACGCTCCATCGCTCTTCGGGACGGGCGGACAACGAACCACAAGGAGATGGCAGCCATTGCGCCGGCTGGCTGGTCGGTAGGCAGCCGTAGGACGATGACGTCCCAATGGAGAACATGGTAGTCGACGATCCGGCGCCAACCCCCTCCTCCGCGCCATCCTCGCCGTTGCATTGCACCATGACCATCGGCGAGGCCCGTGCCCAATACATGGACACGATGAGGCAGAAGCGTCAGGAGCAGTTCTGGGAGGTGCAGGCCGACGCCGCCTACAACCACCATCTCCTCCAGGAGCACCTGCAGGCGGAGGAGCAGATCGCTGCGGAGCGGGCGTAGCAGGAGGCGCTACTCGACTCATACGGCTCCGCCCGCGAGGGCCGCCTCGAGCCCTGGCGATACCGCATGTGGGTGGCAGAGGCTGCAGCCGCCTACAAAGAGGGTGATGAAGCGGGTGAGGCAGTGTTTGGCGAGACCGAGGACAAGGCAGAGGACAATGCCGGCTCCGACGAGTCCCTGCTCCGCTGGCGTCGATGAGGCCCTGCTCCGCCGAGGCCCCGCGGCGCCAACAACGAGGCAGAGGACCCCGCTGGCTCCGCCGAGGCCCCACCCTGCCTGCACCGAGGCGGAGGCCCTACTCCGCTGAGGCCCCGCCCCGCCAACAACGTGGCAGAGGACATCGCCGGCTCAGCCAAGGCCCCACCCCGCCAGCAATGAGGGGGAGGATTTCCCCCGCTCCGCCGAGGCGCCGCCCCGCCGACAACGAGACAGAGGACATTGCCGGCTCCGTTGAGGCCCCGCCCCGCTGCCAACGAGGCCGCGCCACACAGAAAACGAGGAAGAGTAGAACACGGTAGGTCGCCGCCGCTCTGGTCCAAGTACGGCCACCGCTGCTACCCTCCAGTTGAAGCCAAGCTAGGCGGGTTGACCTTTGACGGCCGATTAGCTTCTTGGCAGCGACGTGGAGTCGGAGAGCTATGTTCGAGAAGGACGCTGCTTCTACTTAACTGCTGGTGTAGTTGGCTGACTGACACGTGGGCCCAACAAGCATTTGGGCCACATGTTAGTTACGCAACAGCACCTGCAGTTAAGTCACTGAAGCTCAGTCCGCTGGAGAAGAAGCTTCTGTTCGGCTCAGCCGGACACAGGTGGGTAGCTTCGGTTAATTAATTATACCTGTAGCGCACCCCTTTTTAGTTGAAGAATTTATGAAATGTAATGAAATCCAGCATGTTTGTATGAAAGCCGACCGTGTATGAATGAATTTAGTTCGAATTCTTGTATCACTGGCATTGGATGAACATGCAAAACAATACTCCCTCCGTTTTTTAGTTCGCATATAAGAATTGGTCAAAGTCAAACTTTACAAAGTTTGACTAGCTTTGTAGGAGAATATATCAACATTCATACTATGAAATTAACATTATTAGATGAATGATGAAATTAATTATCATAACATATGACTTTAGTATTGTAGATGATGATATTTTTTATATAAAGTTAGTCAAACTTTGTAAAGTTTGACTTTGATCAAATCTTATATGCAGACTAAAAAGAAACGGAGGGAGTATGTACTAGCATTATTCCCAGGGTGATCACCTCGTTTGCAGAAGTTTCACATGTATTGCCTCCGGTCCTTTTTAGTCTGCAGTCAAAGTATCACTACTTTGACCAATCTTATAGAAAAAAGTATGAACTTTCACAATGTGCGAAGTAAAAAGGAACAGAGGGAGTACAAAGAGTTTGAGCAGCTTTTTAGCGTTCCTGTACATCGCAATCAAACACACAGGCCTGGCAATTCATAGAGAACATTCAAAACAATCGATGATTATGCATCTCAACGATTCACATGTCAGAGCCAATATTTACTTCACAACTAAAGAATAAAGAAAAATCGATCGACACTGCTGAAAGCCACTAGTAGAAAATGGAGCTTTAATACCAGTTCATAAGGGCCTTTAGTGCCGGTTCTGCAACCTGCACTAAAGAGTGGAGACTAAAGGCCCCCCTTTAGTACCGGTTCGGCACGAACCGCCACTAAAGGCCCACCACGTGGCGTGAGCTCACGCCGTGGTATGGAGGACCTTTAGTACCGGTTGGTGTTACCAACAACCGGTACTAAAGGTATTTTTTTTGAAATTATTTTTTGAAAATTTTGGAAAAAAATTGATTTTTTTTTCGATTTTCAATTTTCTGAATTATTTGATGATTTAGTCTCTAATCACCACTCTTAACTACTCAAGAGTGGATCACTCATTCCAAATCGTCTAACTTCCCGACCGGTCACCCATCCTTTCACTCCCCCAGCCTGAGCACGCTTAACTTCGGAGTTCTATTCCCCCTACTTTCCAAGTCTGCACTTGTTGTTTTCCTGACAAATGTAAGCTGTAAATCCTATTAACCCTCAGCAGTTTAGCTTGAGCATTAGGTCACACATTTCACCGTTTGGGTTTGAAACTATTATTCTAAAAAACAGTAATTATTTAGTAACACTAATACTTCTTGAATAAGTTTGACCATAGTTTGACCACAGTTTCACCACAGTTTGACTAGATTTGACCAAAATTTAAAAAATTGAAATAATTATTTAGTAACACTAATATTCTTGAATAAGTATGTAGTAACATTAATACTTCTTGAATAAGTAGTTTGATCAGATTTAACCAAAATTAAAAAAAAACTTAAATTTGAGCATATCTTTTTCTCCTTTTGGAATTTGAGGATTCTAAAAAATTGCAAACAGGCCGTATGCAAAAGTTATAGCCGTTTTACATTTTCCCTACACTTTTTGCAAAACATGTCCAAATTTAAGTTTTCAAATTTTCCTAACTAGTAGATGTGGCAATATAACTACCTCTCGAAGGATTTTATTTTTTTGAAGTTTTTATCATTTTCTTTTGATTTTTTCAAAACTGAAATGGCGATACACGGGTGGGGGGGGAGGGTAGAGTTTGAAAATTTCCCTATAGTGCTGGTTTGTGTCTCCAACCGGTACTATAGGTCAGACCCCTTTAGTACCGGTTCGTGGCACGAACCGGTACTAAAGGTTAGCCCTTTAGTACTGGTTTGTGACACGAATCGGTACTAAAGTTTCAACAGGAACCGACATTAATGCATAGCCGTTCGAACCGGCACTAATGGTACCATTAGTACCGGGCTAAAATCAAACCGGGACTAATGTGTCTCACATTAGGTCCTTTTTCTACTAGTGAGCAAAGGGCGTCCCATTCGAAAATATCAAATGCATGTCTTCTTGCTAACATCAATGAGCAAAATTTGACAAGGTTGTCCCATTCCAAAATGTATAATGCTTGTTGTTTTGTGTACATCAATGAGCAAACTTTGACAAGGTTTTCCCATTCCAAAATGTCAAATGCCTATGATTGTGGAATGGGTAGGGTTTGCCATCAGTTCGGACATTGACATGGCACCTTGTGCTAAATAAACCAGCTGTTCTTGTTGTGCAGTTCCACCAAAATCAACCAAATTCGCACGTAGCTTGTATGATTTTGCCTTTATATGTTGCAACACCTTGAACATATCGACACCTCCTTTCTTGTGGTGGAAATGAATGATTCGATGTACTCATGAACATTTTGTGTAGTTCCCATCGAAATCAAGCTGAGCAGCCCTGTTTGCACAAATACAAAAAAGTGATTAGTATAAAGCAAAATGTACTATGAATTGACAGTTTAAACAGGCACCTACATGGTCCATGTAGAGCACACTTTTAAAAAAAATGTTACTCACCGGAAAGAATCCTAGAACAACATTGTACTTGCGCATCACAGCAAAAAAGATGGAGATATGTCAGTCCTTCTGAGATGAAGTTAGTTTGGTCTTGTGGGGAGTAATGTAACCATACTTCAACTGCTCCTTCTGATGAGAAGATAAACATGGCTTCTGCATCCTGGCATAATCGGAACTGGTCACTTCACGTACTCCATAATCTTCTTCAGAGGAGGATGATCCTGTTGTGCAAAGACAAGAGGACAACTAAATGCTAGCATCCCTGTTTGCTCGAAAAAAGGAAACGAAATATTTAAAACAACACAGATGAAGCACTTCTCAAGGACAATACCACTTTCTCATGACAGTATCTAAACAGTAGCACAACACCAATAGAGATGACAAAGCTCAATCATATGGATGAAATCCGTGGGCGAGTACTAACCTTTGTCAGGAGGCTTATTGTGTAGAGCATACAGATCAAGCACTTCTCCGGAACCATATGTTGTTATCTACTGTGGTTGTCATGCTTACTATATACTCCTCGATTAGTTTAATGTTTCCAACATCTTGTGCAGTTTCACTAAAATATATGGTATCTTAAAAGAAGATCCATGTTTGCACAAGTAGAGATAATTACATATTACATTAAGAGTGGCATCAAATCAGTGGCAAAATAATTGCTCGTTCCAGCCATAGCAATAAATTAAGATGCAAAACTATATCATTACTTGTGTCATCACGTTCCAGTACTTCATTACAGCACCGGGACTTGATTTTTGTTTTTCTTCCTCTTGTTCTTCCCCTTCATCACTTGGTTCAATAATAGACAAGCTTCGCCTTCAATGTAAGATTTGGCGTGTCAATTAGGGAGCACAAGTATAGCACTAAACAACGACGTTAATTTTTAGATGAAAGTGGAAAAATACAGGCCAACAGTTGTGAAATATCCTTATCTTACCTCAATGGAATATTACGGTGCACATACAAATTGGAAGTCTTGTCTCCATTTGTGCGGTTCACTAAAATCAAGCAACATTACCGTACAAGTAGCACAACATATGAAAGCACACTTCACAATCATGTGAAAGAAGGCTGGTACTGACCTCTCATGACGTGGAATTCAAACAACTCACAAGAAGAAGATCTGAACCAAATTTGCCAACACGGATAGAAAGTAAGATCTCCTCTTGTGCAGTTCCACTAAGATTAAGCAATCGAGCAACGTCGTCGGTGTGACATTTTGGTTGAACTGCACAAAACACTCTTAAAACAAAAGTGTTTTGTGCAGTGCAACAAAAGGTCACAATAGCAACGAGGTGAAGTAGATAACCCTGTTTACACATAGGTGCAAAGGAAACAACTAGTGGTCAATAACGGTGGATGACACATAAGCCAACAAAAAGAAGCATCTAACTTATCAAAATGGGAAATAAAGCAAGACAGTAGCATTTCTCAAACGGTGGCATTGATTAATATTAATAGAGAAATTATATTAACAATAAAATTTGTTAAACATGTAATTTGCTTTTAACTGTGGCATTGCATCAATTTTCCAGCGGCATTATTAGAGGGTGTTTGTTTACATGGAAATTTTGGTGTAGGGACTAAAAAAGTCCGTGTCAGTCCCATCTAAACCAAAGAGGAGGGACTTTTAGGGACGAAAAGTGTGCATTTGGGACTAAAGAAAGAAGACCCCGAGGGAGAGTCTTTTTGGGACTTTTTCCAACAGTTGCCCCTGCCCCGCATCGCACCTTGTCTCTCTTAGTACATTAGTAGGGGTAACATGGTCTTTTAGCATGTCATTTAATAACCACTAGTCCATGTTTAGTCCCTGTAACCAAGTAGGTAGGGACTATGCAGTTTTTAACCAAACATGGCCTTAGATTAACAACAACTAAAGAGTTGCACGGGATAGTGGACGCACCAGCACCATGTGCATCAACCGATGTATGAAGGGGTGATGCACAGTCTGTTGCAACAAAGAACAAACAACTAAGGAGCATATTTGTGTTGGTCCCAGTTTTGTTATCTTTAGACACCTTTCCCTATGTGAGCGTAGCAAATCTAGTCCCCCTCAAATTCTACAGCCTTGTCCCCCAAAACAAAAGATCAGTTCGTTACACATGTGCGTACTGCGTTTGTCATTGTTTTCCCTTTTCGACCAACATAGGTGCTGGATAGCCAGTCTGTACTAGTACTTTCCCCTTCCTTTCCTCTTTGAACCACGTCCTAGATTCATGGTATACAACTTTCCCCACAACTTTCCCCCATTCCTTTCCTCTTTGAACCACGTCTTAGATTCATGCTATACAACTTTCCCCACTACTTTCCCCCTTCCTTTCCTCTTTGAACCACGTCCTAGATTCATGCTATACAACTTTCCCCACTACTTTCCCCCATTCCTTTCCTCTTTGAACCACGTCCTAGATTCATGCTATACAACTTTCCCCACTACTTTCCTGTTTGATCCAACACCTTGATTCGAGTGCAGAAGTGGAAAAAGCCCACATGCAGCTAGAGTAATGCATGTGGAATAAGTAAATTATACCTTAAGGTTCTTGGGGTGTGGTTTGGTGGGCGACCGGAGGCAGTTCGGCCCACACTATGTACGGTGGCGAGGAAGAAGGGGTCGGAGGCCCTCCCGCGCTGCCGCTGGGTGAAAGAGAACAGCTGCACCGGTAGTGGATTCCCTCCCTCGCCGACGGCGACAGCGTTAAGCCTCCCTCCGTTCCCGGCGGACGGATCCTGCCGGCTCTTTGATCAGCACTGAGGGAAGAGAGAGAGAGGCCAACGAAGTCTTTTTTAGATCTGGAGAGGGTGAGAGAGTGTGAAGAGAGCAACTACAAGCGATGAGGCTCCAGCGTGTATATATATACTGGAGAGAGAGTGTGAAGAGTGCAACCCTAGAAAACAAGCGCCGAGGCTGCAGCGTATACGTGATGAGGTGATTATATGGTCACTACGAGATTGTATAGCTCCGTATCCATCCATTTTGACCAGTCAAAGAATCCTCCTAGCACCGCCCCATATCACTTTCTCTCTCCGTTATGCGGGGCCTACCTGTCATTGGGTGGAAGAAAGAAGTCGAACAAAAACAAAATTATGCTCAAGTGTAGTTATCGAACCCGAGACCTCAAGTTTGATGAGCGAACAGGCTAACCAGCTACACCACCCTCCCCTTATGTTCGACGAGAGGAAAGTAACCTTTTATACATTCCTGCATTCGTGTGACAAGCATGCCGTGTTTTTTTTGCGTGGGAGTCATTGGGATTTAAATCATAATCGTGTCACGTGGCTTTGGTAGTAAGACTATCCACAGTGGGAGTAACATAGGTGGTAACATCACACATCTTTTGGCAAAATAGATGATGTGGTGAGTAATTAATGAGGAAAGAGAGGCATGTGGTAACATATCTATTTACTGTAACATCACACATACCAAGACAAAATGAGTCTACAATCTAATAAATGAAGTGTTGCATGATACCACGCAATGTTACTCCCCACTATTAGAGGTAGTAACATAGACTAGTAACATATGCATGTTACTAGTCTAAGCTACTATCTATTGTGACTAGTCTAAGGTCTTTTGGGATTTAAAGCAGTGTTGGCAGTACAGAAATAATGCAGCCTTAGTCACATTACCTCTCTCCACGTAGTACGTTGGGTCCCACCAGTCAAAGGGTGAAACAAACAAATTAATAAGAAAAACTAAAAGCGCTAGCGGTGTATCTTACCTCACACATCTCGCTACTGCTCGTGAACACTGTCCAATTGATCCCTCTGTTCGCTCACGTACTATTTTAAGTGAATCCTTATTGTAACATGCACACAATTTTGGGCACTTGTATTCGACCTAAGTCAGTGTGCCACCGTATCTCGTTCTGCTCCCTCCGTCTAGGTGTAATAAGTCACGTTAGAAGGTGCAGCGGGACCAAGGTGCAAGCAGGTTGGAGGAGAAGGAGAAACTTGACCGGTCCTTCCTCCAATCAAAGCCCCGATTTCTGTCTCTAAATGCAACAATTAATCCCAACAACTAAGAGATGTCGTTTTAGCTACCATGCAGGGCCATGTATTAACTCGCATGCAAGCCGACTTTGATTTCTTGACTGATCAATGCATAGTTGCGCTCCATGCATTGGGTTTCTGGGGGACATAACAAGGCAGAGTAAGGAGCGTTCGGTTACATTGCTTAGGCTGGTCATAGTGGTGAGTAACTTGGACTAGTAACATGCATATGTTACAAGTCTCGGTTACTACTACCTTCCTCCTGGTTTATAGGTCCCCTTTGTAGCTTGTGCCAAATTTTGACCAAAGATTTAACTAACAAAATGTTAATGCATGTCAACAAAAATTATATCGTTGGATTCATATTTGAACATAGTTTTAAATGATATAATTTTTTGTGACATGCATGAACACTTTGTTAGTTCAATCTATGGTCAAAATTTGACACGAAATACAATGGGGACCAATAAACCAGGACGGAGGTAGTACGCGAAGTCTGCCATCGGAAGCGAGCCGATCTGGCTCTCCTGAGCTAGCAAGGTTTTTCTAGCCCACCCAAGCTAGCTGGCCCACAAAAGCTAACATATTTTAACAGTTCCAAACGCCTAACCTTGCCCGGCTAGGCTATAAACTGTTCTTGCTAAGGATCCGAATGCTCCCTAAATAACAACCCTCGCTAGCAATGAGGCCAGGAGGGGATTGAGAAGCGAAGTTAATGGACGACGCCTAAACATTTTGGGAATATCTAATTTTCGTCAGATGACTTAACACCTAGACGGAGGGAGTACTACTCCTCAGTCCAGGTTTGATGGAATATTCGTCACCTCTTCTCTTCTTGTACGTACTCGATTTGTATCTCACTTCCTGTGGCTTCGCACTCGCACGATATTCCTATTCTATGAACCTGTGTGTGCATATGCGTGTGTGTGTGTGTATTTAACAGCATGTGTGTGTTAGAGAGAGTGACACATCGACCTACTCCTACAGAAAGATGGTGTGTAGTGTACGATTTAGCCGCGAGAGTCGGTGCATACTCTCGTTTCCGGGCGTCCGGTCAGGACAGGCGGGACAGCTGCCACGCCCGCTCCTGACCAGCCTGGCCCACCCAAAGCCCCTCCATCACCCGCGCATGCTTCCCGCCCAAAACGGTCAGCATCGCTCCAAAGAATCGGTGCCGCATTCATGCCCGGGCAGAGCAGACGCGACCTCTCACTGGCGCTTGCGTTGAAGGGAGAAGCGGGTTCAAGAGTGATGGTTGCTTTGTCCGTCCAACTTACTGTAGGGTTTATGTGATTTGATGGCTCATTGGTCATTATTACTGAGGTGGTAGGACTGCTGGATGTCCCACGCTTTCGGCGAAAGGAGGTACTACTAGATTACAATTTTCTCCATTCTTACAGCGGAGGAGTGCGAGAGCAGTGAAAACACGCAGACTCAGTGATTACGTGGCCCACCTCACACTATCACCATATTTTTTGGACACCGTGCGACACCTAACTCTTTACATAGTACTAGTACAGTACGTACTGTAATTTATCAGCGAGATAAATTTGTACAATGCTATGAAGCTTCCAGCTTCTGTTTCATGTATCTTGCGTCCAAGGTTGCCCGTTGCAACATTTCATCAAATACAAAGGAGACTAACATGCATGCTATTGCATCTCAATGATTGACAGATCATAGCCAATATGTACTCCCTCCATTCCAAAATAAGTGTCTCAACTTTATGCAAACTTTAGTACAAAGTTGTACTACTACTAAAGTTAACACTTATTTTGGAACAAAGATAGCTAAAGAAAAAACAATCCATGCAGTCCCTAGCCCTTGAGCCGTAAACCCTAGCCAGGCTTTAATTTGCTGGCAACGTTGGAGCTTCCGATGAAATGAAGTTCGCAACCCTGTGACCATCGGATGATTTTGTGCAGTTTTGCCAAAATCGAGATGAGCATCCCTGTGGCAAAGAAATTGAAGAAGTGTGATTAGAATAAGATTACTGGGACTAGTTGATGAGACAAAAACTCATCACAAATACAGTACGTAGAAGCCAGTAGAGGTACGTGCGGGGCAAAGAAGTAGAGAAATATCCACATGGAGTGATGTGGGCAGCTGGAGCAGTGGTGCAAGCTGGGTGTAAAGGGAGTTGTACCTGAGGGATTTCGGGACGTAGCTCAACCTAGAGGAGGGAGGCGGGAGGCGGCAACTTCCCACATCGTGACAGTGAGAAATGGATGAAGGTAACCTCACCGGCTTTGTGAGAGAGAACGGCGGGGACCCCTGATCGGGACGTGCTGACAGTGGGTTTTTGCCGTCGGCGACGGCGACCGCATTTGCACTAAGCATCCACCCTTCCCCCGGCGGACGTGATCCGTCGGGATGTTAGAGATGTGGCCACAGTCGTTTTGTGCGAGAGAGTGTGAAGACTTAAGAGAGCAACCCCAACAAGCAACCGTGTAGGCTCGTCCTGCCTATGTATATAGTGGAGCGGTTTCCTTTTCTCTCCAAATGAACCTATTTATATTGCGTACGTGCCACTGAAGAAAAACAACTTTATTTATAAATGACGCGACACCTACTACTCCTTGTCCTACAAACCTTGCACTTGGCATCTCCAAAATATTAACCTTGCGATTGGCTCTTCGCCTCTTCGGGAAGTCGAGCAATAATGGTACTGCAGTATATATCGTTCTGGCTATATGAGACCGAATGAATTGCTGCACGTCCACCACGTGGGCGAGGGTCGAGGGGCGAGGGAGAGTGCGTACTATTACGTTCCTTTCAATATGGACTACATACGGAGCAATATGAGTGAATCTACACTGTAAAATACGTCTATATTTGTTCGGAGTATGTACAACTAGTTCATATTGAAATCTACTAAAGGACATATATTCCAAACAATATGATAATCTCTCTAACCAAGGTAGGGACGAGGAGTAAAAAGAGGGAGTAGTAAAATTTTCTCCTCGTCCTGCGAGCCACTGAGCGCGTGGGCGAGGGAGCGGGCGTAAGGCGTACTAGTAAGCAAGCTTCACCTCATCCTGCGAGCCACCGCACCCGTGGGTGGGGTAGACAGCGTACTAAGAAAGCTTCTCCTCGTTCTGCGAGTTGACGGGACACATCAAAAGTACTCTAGTGTATAGAGCCTTGCCTCTAAGGTAGGCCCCACATGGTTTGCCTCTTTTTTAACATAACGCGTCAAGTCGCAATTTGTTTGTTCACCCATGGTAGACGATCCTCCATCAAGTGGACAACCAGTACACGTGTCAAATTACCATGTGGGCTGCCTTTTCGTACAGAAATGAGCTCCACCGTGTACCCACGCGGGTGTGGTTGGGAAAGAGACGGGAGTACATGCGCCGTGCGTGCACCTCTTCTCTTTGTGCATGTCCCCCACCTACATGGGTGTGTGTGAGAGAGATACAAACCTAGACAGATGGCGTGTGCGTTCGTGAGTGTTTTTTGTTTGGGGGGGTGTGATTTTGTGAATGTATTTGTGGGAATATGTGTCGATGACATCTCGAACAAAATTTTGCATGCAATGTGTGTGAAATAGAGGCATATCCATATCATATAGAGAGGGCCAGAGGGGGCGATCCAGGAGAAGAGAGGGAGGGGTCATAGATATCGATAGAGTCGAAGAGAGGATCAAGTGGGTGGGTGCGAGATCGATGAAGAGAGCCATCGAAAATGTGTGTGTGCAAGTCAAAGATATAGGGCGACTGGCCTACCAGAACGTTAGAGGGCACAGGGCAAGTTTGTGTGTGGCAGGGAGACATGACTAGAGCGCTCGATGTATCGGTGTGTGGGGGGTGGGGGGAGGGGGAGGCAGAGGCCTAACTAGAGAGGTAGAACGACTCGTATATGTGTTGAGAAGGAGAGACCCAGCTATTGATAACCCACAAGTATTCAACCCAAATTTATTGATCCTACACAAGGGGAGCCAAAGAATATTCTCAAGTATTAGCAACTGAGTTGTTAATTCAGCCAAACCTGGATAACTTCATATCTGCAGCAACGTATTTAGTAGCAAAGTAATATGATAGTAGTGGTAACGGTAACAAAGGTGACGGTAGAAAAAGTAATATTTTTGGTGTTTTGTAGTAATTGTAACAGTAGCAACGGAAAAGTAAATAAGCGAAGAACAATATGTGAAAAGCTCGTAGGCATTGGATCGGTTATGGAGAATTATGCCGGATGCGGTTCATCATGTAACAATCATAACATAGGGTGACATAGAACTAGCTCCAATTCATCAATGTAATGTAGGCATGTATTCCGAATATAGTCATACGTGCTTATGGAAAAGAACTTGCATGACATCTTTTGTCCTACCCTCCCGTGGCAGCGGGGTCCTAATGGAAACTAAGGGATATTAAGGCCTCCTTTTAATAGAGTACCGGAACAAAGCATTAGCACATAGTGAATACATGAACTCCTGAAACTATGGTCATCACCGGGAGTGGTCTCGATTATTGTCACTTCGGGGTTGCCGGATCATAACACATAGTAGGTGACTATAGACTTGCAAGATAGGATCAAGAACTCACATATATTCATGAAAACATAATAGGTTCAGATCTGGAATCATGGCACTCGGGCCCTAGTGACAAGCATTAAGCATAGCAAAGTCATAGCAACATCAATCTCAGAACATAGTGGATACTAGGGATCAAACCCTAACAAAACTAACTCGATTACATGATAGATCTCATCCAACCCATCACCGCCCAGCAAGCCTATGATGGAATTACTCACGCACGGCTGTGAGCATCATGAAATTGGTGATGGAGGATGGTTGATGATGACGATGGCGATGAATCCCCCTCTCCGGAGCCCCGAACGGACTCCAGATCAGCCCTCCCGAGAGGTTTTAGGGCTTGGCGGTGGCTCCGTATCGTAAAACGCGATGAATCCTTCTCTCTGATTTTTTTCTCCCCGAAAGTGAATATATGGAGTTGGAGTTGAGGTCGGTGGAGCGTCAGGGGGTCCACGAGGCAGGGGGGCGCGCCCTAGGGGGGCAGGCGCTCTCTCCACCCTCGTGGACAGGGTGTGGGCCCCCTAACGTGGATTTTTCTTCCAGTATTTTTCTTATTTTCCAAATAGATCTTCCGTGGAGTTTCAGGTCATTCCGATGACAACACTTTCTCAAAACAATCATGATATAATATAATAGGATGGTATCTCGCTAGCCCTTTCTGAGACCGCAAAACATAAATGCAGAGCACCTTTAAAGATCAAGGACTGACTAGACATTGTAATTCATGGTAAAAGAGATCCAGTCATAGTCATACCCAATAAAGATTAATAGTAATGGATACAAATGATAGCAGCGCTCTCTAGCTAGTGCTTTTAATAAGAGGGTGATGACTCAACATACAAGTAAATAGATAGGCCCTTCGCAGAGGGAAGCATGGATTGGTAGAGGTGCCAGAGCTCGATTTTGAAATAGAGATAAATAATATTTTGAGCGTCATACTTTCATTGTCAACATGACAACCAAGAGATGGCGATATCTTCCATGCTACACACATTATAGGTGGTTCCCAAACAGAATGGTCAAGTTTATACTCCCCCTCCACCAACAATCATCAATCCATGGCTTGCTCGAAACAACGAGTGCCTCCAACTAGCAACAGTCCCAGGGGGAGTTTTGTTTGCAATTATTTCGATTTAGTTTGCATAGAGCATGGGACTGGGCATCCCGGAGACCAGCGATTTTCTCGTGAGTGAGGAGCGGAGTCCACTCCTCTTGAGAATAACCCGCCTAGCATGGAAGATACAGACAACCCTAGTTGATACATGAGCTATTCGAGCATACAAAACAGAATTTCATTTGAAGGTTTAGAGTTTGGCACATACAAATTTACTTGGAACGGCAGGTAGATACCGCATATAGGAAGGTATAGTGGACTCATATGGAATAACTTTGGGGTTTAAGGGATTGGATGCACAAGCAGTATTCCCGCTTAGTACAAGTGAAGGCTAGCAAAAGACTGGGAAGCGACCAACTAGAGAGCGACAACAGTCATGAACATGCATTAAAATTAATAGACATTGAGTACGAGCATGAGTAGGATATAATCCACCATGAACATAAATATCGTAAAGGCTATGTTGATTTGTTTCAACTACATGTGTGAACATGTGCCAAGTCGAGTTACTTAAATCATTCAAAGGAGGATACCACCCCACAATACCACATCACAACCATTTTAATAGCATGTTTGGCACGCAAGGTAAACCATTATAACTCATAGCTAATCAAGCATGTCACAAGCAACTATGATCTCTAATTGTCATTGCAAACATGTTCATTCATAATAGGCTGAATCAGGAACAATGAACTCATCATATTTACAAAAACAAGAGAGGTCGAGTTCATACCAGCTTTTCTCATCTTAGTCGGTCCATCATATATCGTCATAATTGCCTTTCACTTGCACGACCAAACGATGTGAATAATAATAAGAGTGCACGTGCATTGGACTAAGCTGGAATCTGCGAGCATTCAATAAACAGGAGAAGACAAGGCCATATGGGCTCTTGGTTAAATCAACAATAATGCATATATGAGCCACTTCAACAATTTCATTATGGTCTTCTCCTATCGACCCCAAAGAAAAGAAAAGAAATAAAACTATTTACACGGGAAAGCTCCCAACAAGCAAAAGAAGAACGGAAAAATCTTTTTGGGTTTTTATTTTTAATTATTACTACTACAGCAAGAAAGTAAACTAGCTTAAAGCTACAACTATTTTTTTTCTTAAGGTTTATCAAACACAAGAAGAAAGCAGGAAAAGAAAATAAACTAGCATGGATATTACTGTGAAAAAGTATGAGCACCGACATGTAGCAATGAGTGTGTGAACATAAATGTAATGTCGGTGGGAAATACGTACTCCCCCAAGCTTAGGCTTTTGGCCTAAGTTGGTTTATTGCCACGGATGGCCTGGCGGATATCCATAGATGTAGTCGGGGTCGTACTGCGCTGCTGCAGTTATTGCCTCCTGAGCTGCAGCGTGGCGGCGAGCTGCCTCCGCCCTCCTCTCGTACTCATCCGCCTCCTCTCTGCACTACTAGGAAAAGGCCTACTAGTGGCGCACCAGTTTTGCCTACTAATGGCGCACTATTGGTGTGCCACTAGTGCCCCGCCACTAGTATTAAATACTAATGGCGCACCACTGGTGCGCCATTAGTATAGCCCACGGTGCGCCATTAGAGATACTAATGGCGCACCAGTGGTGCGCCATTAGTATAGCCCACGGTGCGCCATTAGTATCTCGTATACTAATGGCGCACCACATAGAAGTGCGCCATTAGTAACCATTTTTTTTAATTTTTTTTCAGAATTTTTTTAATTTTTTTAAATTTTTTTCGTTTTTTTCTTAATCTCGGGTCACTATGGCTTAATCTCGGGTCAATATGCTTAATCTCAAGTCAAATCGCACTCTGTGGTCAAACTTCCCGGAAGGTCACCCATCCTCACACTACTCCAGCCCGAGCACACTTAACTTCGCAGTTCTATCCAACCCCAGCACCAGCTCACTTCACAGCCACTTGTTGATATATCTATCATACCAATCCTATTAAACCTTGTTGATGTCTAGGACTTTGTTCATGTTCATGAGTATGATGAAATTTTGAAAAAATATTTCAAACTTCCCGGTCATATTATTTATCATATTTTGAAAAAAAATTCCAATTTTTTTTTCGAAACCATTTTTTTTCTGTTACTAGTGGAAGCCCCGTCACACATTTCACTGTTTGAGTTTGAAACTATTGTTTTAAAAAACAATAATTATTTAGTAACACTAATATTTCTTGAATAATTAGTTTGACCATTGTTTGACCACAGTTTGACCAGATTTGACCAAAATTCAAAAAACTGAAATAAATATTTAGTAACACTAATATTCTAGAATAATTAGTTTGACCAGATTTGACCAAGTTTGAATTTTTTTCCATTTTTTTCCACTCTAGATCTTAAAAGCCCCGTATCTTTCGTTCTGTTAGGTTTTTGAGGATTTTGAAGATGATTAACGGGGTTCCCTCGGTTAAATTCGGATGTAACTTTTCGAGTAGATGATTTTTCATATAAAAAACTTTTTAATCCGAGTTCGTATGCAAAAGTTATGCCCATTTTACAAATTCCAGAGAGATTTTGCAAATAAAGTCGAAATTCATATTTGTAAATTTTCCCAACAAGAAGAACACATATCACATGGGAAACTTATTTTCTTTTATTTTTTTGACATTTCCATCATTTTGTTTTATTTTTTTTAAACTGAAAAGGCGGTCCACTGGGGGGGGGGTGCATTCGGTGGAATTTTTGGGCCAAGTTAGTAATGGCGCACCGTGTGTGTGGTGCGCCATTACTAGCCATTACTAGTTCAACTAGTAATGGCGCACCACACACACGGTGCGCCATTACTAGTTTTGAAAAAAAAATAAAAAAAATTGAAAAAAATTGAAAAAAATTACTAGTGGCGCACCGTGGATGTGGTGCGCCATTACTAGTTTAACTAGTAATGGCGCACTATCCACTGGTGCGCCATTACTAGTTTTGAAAAAAAAATTGAAAAAAAATTGAAAAAAAATTACTAGTGGCGCGCCGTGGATGTGGTGCGCCATTACTAGTTTAACTAGTAATGGCGCACTACCCACTGGTGCGCCATTACTAGTTTTGAAAAAAAAATTTGTTACTAATGGCGCACCGTGGATGTGGTGCCCATTAGTATTTGGACACTAATGGCGCACCGACACATGGTGCGCCATTAGTATATAGTAGTGGCGCACCACATGTCTGGTGCGCCATTAGTGGCCATATCATCTATAGCCCTTTTCCAAATAGTGCTGGTAATAACATATCTTCCTTTTGCCTGATAATCAAAGAAGGCAGGAGCAGGGAGAGTAATACGGACAGCACGACGTCTGTCAAAGATTAAGCGATACCGGAGAGGTGATTCATTCCTCTCGACAAACTGGTGGTGAACCATAGCATTAAATTCTTAATAAGTAGGCAACTCAATATTATCTTCACAAACGTCCACACCAAGAAAATCAGCTAAGCGGGTTGCATAAATTCCTCCAAAGAAATCTCCACTAAATCTATTATGATGCAACCTACGTGCAACAATGGCTCCCAAATTATAAGATTTGTCTCCTAACACAGCACTCCTAAGAATACTAAGGTTAGGGACACACATATGACATGCTTCATCTTTACCATTTATGCACCTACCTATGAAGAGAGCAAAATAATGTATAGCAGGAAAATGAATGCTCCCTATGGTAGCTTGTGCTATATCTCTAGATTCCCCCACAGTTATACTAGCAAGAAAATTTCTAAATTCAGATTTGCGAGGTTCACTAGCACTACCCCATTGTGGAAGTTTGCAAGCAGTAGTAAAATCCTCTAAGTCCATGGTATAAGACTTTCATAAAGATCAAACAGGACCGTTGGAGAATTACGTGAAGACGAAAATTCAAACCTCCTCGCAAAGGAACTAGTGAGATAGTGGTACTGGCGGCATTTGTCTGCCTCGAAGCTCACAAGATCAGTGTTACGCAAATATGCGTTCAATTCTTCCTTGATTCCCGCTCGATCCATAAAGTTTTCTGAAGGCCATTCACAAGGCCGCACTGGAGCGTCCCTTGGTGGCTCATCGTCAGCATCACGCATTGCAAGCCTGGGTCCTTGCTTCCTTGAAGAACCACCTAGGAACATTTTCCTAAGCATATTTCTTCCTCTGAAAAATTTCTGAAATTTTTAGTAACTTCAAATAAAAGTGAACCAAGCTCAACGAAATTGATAGCAACTACTCCTACAAGTGACTAGAGCCTAAATCAAGCATTAGAACTACTTGGAACCTTATAAATTTGATATGCAAGCTCAAGAACATGGTCACCTAGGCAGCATAAATTTGCAATGAATAGAGCACTAGAACAAAAACTAATTGGACCAATGGAGGAGTCACATACCAAGGAACAATCTCCCCAAGCAGTTTTGTGAGAGGTGCTTTGAGCAAGGAGATCGAAAATCGCAGCAAAATGAGCTAGAACTCGTGCTTGAGCTGGATGGTGATTTTTTTGCGGGGAAGAAGAAGTGTGTGGGTGTAGGAATAAGTGGAGGGGAGCCACCATGGGCCCACGAGGCAGGGGGCGCGCCCGGGGGGTAGGGCGCACCCTCCACCCTCGTGGCCAGGTGCTTGCACCTCCTGCTGTGTTCTCAGTGCCAGATATTCTCAAATATTCTAGAAAAAATCATATTCCATTTTCAGGGCATTTGGAGAACTTTTACTTTCGGGGCATTTTTATATTGCACAGATAAATCAGAAAACAGACAGAAAAATACTATTTTTACTTTATTTCAACTAAATAGCAGAAAGTAGAGAGAGAGTACAGAAGGTTGTGCTTCTAGTTTCATCCATCTCATGCTCATCAAAAGGAATCCACTAACAAGGTTGATCAAGTCTTGTTAACAAACTCATTCCGACTAACATGGAACCGGAGAAATTTCGAATAACACTATGTTACCTCAACGGGGATATGCACATCCCCAATAATAAGAATATCATATCTCTTCTTGGCAGTAGGAAGAGGAAATTCAAAACCTCCAAATATAATCGATGGAATTTTTCCAATAGAATTGATACTATGAACCTGAGGTTGTTTCCTCGGAAAGTGTACCGTATGCTCATTACCATTAACATGAAAAGTGACATTGCCTTTGTTCCAATCAATAACAGCCCCTGCAGTATTCAAAAAGGGTCTTCCAAGAATAATAGACATACTATCGTCCTCGGGAATATCAAGAATAACAAAGTCCGTTAAAATAGTAACGTTTGCAACCACAACAGGCACGTCCTCACAAATACTGACAGGTATAGCAGTTGATTTATCAGCCATTTGCAAAGATATTTCAGTAGGTGTCAACTTATTCAAATCAAGTCTACGATATAAAGAGAGAGGCATAACACTAACACCGGCTCCAAGATCACATAAAGCAGTTTTAATATAGTTTCTTTTAATGGAGCAAGGTATAGTGGGCACCCCTGGATCTCCTAGTTTCTTTGGTATTCCACCCTTAAAAGTATAATTAGCAAGCATGGTGGAAATTTCAGCTTCCGGTATCTTTCTCTTATTTGTAACAATATCTTTCATATACTTAGCATAAGGATTCATTTTGAGCATATCAGTTAATTGCATACGCAAAAAGATAGGTCTAATCATTTCAGCAAAGCGCTGAAAATCCTCATCATCCTTTTTCTTGGATGGTTTGGGAGGAAAAGGCATGGGTTTCTGAACCCATGGTTCTCTTTCTTTACCGTGTTTCCTAGCAACAAAGTCTCTCTTATCATAATGTTGATTCTTTGATTGTGGGTTATCAAGATCAACAGCAGGTTCAATTTCTATATCATTATCATTGCTAGGTTGAGCATCAACATGAACATCATCATTAACATTATCAGTAGTTTCATGTTCATTACCAGATTGTGTTTCAGCATCAGAAATAGAAATATCATTTGGATTCTCAGGTGGTTCAGCAATAGGTTCACTAGAAGCATGCAAAGTCCTATCATTTTTCTTTTTCTTCTTTTTAGAAGGACTAGGTGCATCAATATTATTTCTGTGAGAATCTTGCTCAATTCTCTTAGGGTGGCCTTCAGGATACAAAGGTTCCTGAGTCATTTTACCAGTTCTAGTAGCCACTCTAACAGCATAATCATTATTCTTATTCTTTAATTCATTGAGCAAATCATTCTGAGCCTTAAGTACTTGTTCTACTTGAGTGGTAACCATAGAAGCATGTTTAGTAATGAGTTTAAGTTCACCTTTAACTCTAGACATATAATCACCCAAGTATTCAAGCGTATCGGAATTATATTTCAATTATCTACCAAAATAAGCATTGAAGTTTTCTTGTTTGACAATAAAATTACCAAACTCTTCTAAGCATTGTCTAGCAGACTTATAGTGAGGAATATCACCTTCATCAAATCTATAGAGAGAATTTACCTTTACTACCTGTGTCGGGTTATCAAGACCATGAGTTTCTTCAATAGATGGAGGATTAAGATCACATATTTCTTCAACAGGCGGTAAATTAAGACCATGTATTTCTTCAATAGGAGGTAAATTCTTAACATCTTCAGCTTTAATACCCTTTTCTTTCATAGATTTCTTTGCCTCTTGCATATCTTCAGGACTGAGAAATAGAACTCCTCTCTTCTTCGGAGTTGGTTTAGGAATAGGTTCAGGAGCTGGCTCAGGAAGTGTCCAATTATTTTCATTGGTTAACATATTATTCAATAGAATTTCAGCTTCATCCGGTGTTCTTTCCCTGAGAACAGAACCAGCACAACTATCCAGGTAATCTCTGGAAGCATCGGTTAGTCCATTATAAAAGATATCAAGTATTTCATTTTTCTTAAGAGGATGATCAGGCAAAGCATTAAGTAATTGGAGAAGCCTCCCCCAAGCTTGTGGGAGACTCTCTTCTTCAATTTGCACCAAATTATATATGTCCCGCAAAGCAGCTTGTTTCTTATGAGTAGGGAAATATTTAGCAGAGAAGTAATAAATCATATCCTGGGGACTACGCACACAACCAGGATCAAGAGAATTAAACCATATCTTAGCATCACCCTTTAATGAGAACGGAAATATTTTAAGGATATAAAGGTAGCGAGATCTCTCATCATTAGTGAACAGGGTGGCTATATCATTTAATTTAGTAAGATGTGCCACAACAGTTTAAGATTCATAGCCATAAAAAGGATCAGATTCAACCAAAGCAATTATATCAGGATCAACAGAGAATTCACAATCCTCATCAGTAACACAGATAGGTGAAGCAGAAAAAGCAGGATCAGGTTTCATTCTAGCATTAAGAGATTGCTGCTTCCATTTAGCTAATAATTTCTTAACATCATATCTATCTTTGCAGGCAAAAATTTCGTTAGCAATTGCTTCATCCATAACATAGCCCTCAGGCACAACATGTAATTCATACTTATTAGGGGAAGAGTCTTCATCATCACTTTCATAAATATTATCAATAATTTCATTCTCTCTAGCCCTAGCAAGTTGTTCATCAAGAAATTCACCAAGTGGCACAGTAGTATCAAGCAAAGAAGTAGTTTCATCATAAGTATCATCCATAGCAGAAGTGGCATCATCAATAGCATGCGACATATAAGAACGAATAGCAGAAGCAGGTTTAGGTGTCGCAAGCTTACTCAAAACAGAAGGTGAATCAAGTGCAGAGCTAGATGACAGTTCCTTACCTCCCCTCGTAGCTGAGGGATAAATTGTTGTCTTAGCGTCTTTCAAGTTTTTCATAGTGACCAGCAGATATAAATCCCAACTGCTCAAAGAATAGAGCTATGCTCCCCGGCAACGGCAACAGAAAATAGTCTTGATAACCCACAAGTATAGGGGATCGCAACAGTTTTCGAGGGTAGAGTATTCAACCCAAATTTATTGATTCGACACAAGGGGAGCCAAAGAATATTCTCAAGTATTAGCAACTGAGTTGTCAATTCAGCCAGTCACAGCCCCAGATCAGCCCTTGCTTGATTTTTCTTGCCTCCATGCATCATGTTTAAATTCAAATGAAATTTGAATTGAGGAATTTTCAAAGCCTCAAAAACCTTTTAAAAATGATCAACATTAAAATCCTCTCAAAGAAGCCTAAGAAAATGTTCCTGTTAAACCTTGAAAAATATTGGCAAGAATAAAATTCAAACCAATATTTTTGGAAGGTTTAACATATTTATTTTGGGCCTTTGAATTAATCCAATAAATATTTGAATTGGATCTATATTTGTTATATAATAAATATTTGTTCAATAATTCTGGAAATTGTTGTGTAGCTTTGGATAAGTCCATTTAATTTACACAATTATTTTCATGAATTTTGAAAATGGTTTGGTCTTTGAACTAAATCAAAACATAATAGCAAAAATAGAAAACAGAAAGAAATAAAAAAGGAAGCAGAGACTTACCTGAGGCCCACTTACCTGGTGGCCTAGCAGATTCGGCCCAGCCCACCTCCTCCTTCCCGTCGTCTTCCTCCCCAGGCCAGTAGGCAGAGCGCGTGGACGCAGCGCGCCGACACGCGCCCCGGCCACCTCCACCCTGCCTGCCTGCGTCCCCGTCACCCTGGATCTCTCCCGCGTCGCCACGCACCCCCATGGACCTCTCTCACTCTCTCCCGTGGCCCTCCTCTCCTCTGCTCTCTCTCTCACGGCCGCCCAAACCGGCCGGTGCCCGCCGCCGCAAAGCACCGCGCCCACCACCGCCCCCTTGCCCCATGGTTGTGACCTCTAGCTCCGCCTCGATGCTGTGAAGCTCCAAGCCGAAGAACGCGCCCGCGGATGCCCTGCAGCATCGTCACCGTCGCCATCTTCCTCGTCTGCTCCGACGAACGCTGTCATTCGATTCGCCGACCCCCGAGCGTCCCCGAGCACGCTGAGCTACTCATCGACCTCGCCGTGAGCTCCTCTACCGAACCCCTCTCTCCCCGCCGTCGTTTTCTTCCTCTAGCCCCGTTGACCGCCGTGCCCGAAGCTTGCCGCCGCACAGCCTTGTCGCCACCACAGCCACACCTACGGGAACCCGCAACCGAGCACTACAACATGCGCAACACGCCGTCAGGAGTCTAGAGCACTCACCCGTTGCTCCTACCGTGCGCCGCAACGTCATTTTCACCGAGGTCCGAACTCCGGCCACCGCGGTTGTCGTCGTCGCCGTCGTTCCTGGCCTCCCCGCACCCAACCGCCTACACCACTCTATGCGATGCACTTCCAGCTCGCCGTAGAACCCAACCGGGCCCAAAACGGTGCCCTGTAACGAGATCCCGACGATCTCCGCCACGCGAAATGGTCGTCGCCGGCGAAACTCCGGTGAGAACCGACGTGGCGCAGTCATTAGCGCTAATCCCCGCCAGCTCAGCCGCCCTTTAGCCACTGACAATGGGCCCCGCAGCATGTCAAAGTGCTAGTCAACGCGGGTTTAGCACCGGTGTCACTGACGTGTGGACCCCACACGTCAGGTTTGCCCCTGGTCAGCGCTGCTGATGCAGGCATGACACAGTGCTGATGCAATTAATCCTTTTCTGGATTTAAAATAATTCAGAAAATTCCAGAAAATAGTATAAACTTCTAAAAATCATATAAAATCAACTGTAGCTCGGAATGAAATAATTTATATATGAAAAATTATCAGAAAAATGCAATCTATCCATCTGTATCATTTTGATGCATGTCAAACTAAGTTATAACTGCTGTATAGGTGAAAACATGATAATGCACTATTTGAATTCATTGTTTGAATTTGAATTTGAACCTTGAGTTCAAATCAACCCAAACCTTTCTGTTGCTAGTTGCATTAGGCCAAATCACGTCATATTGCCATGTCATAATCATGCATCATAATTGTTGCATTGCATTGATTGTGTTCTTCCTTGTTTGCCGGTGATTGTCCCCTCTCGATAGCCGTGATTCCGACGATGAGTTCGATGACACCGATGAAGAACTATAATATCTTCAGAAGTGCCAGGCAAGCAAAACCCCCTTGTTCAATCCGATACAATCCCATTCTCTCGCTCCTGCTCTCTTCTACTGCATTAGGACAATCGATTCAACTGTTACATGCTGCGGTAGTTGAACCCCTTTTCCTCTGCATGACCTGTCATTGCCACAGTAAATAGATGAAACCCACTGCCATGAGTAGGAGTTGTTTGAGCCCTGATGTGCCTACTCATTCATGCTTGTTTGTCATGCCTGCTACTGCTTAGAGTTGAGTCGGGTCTGATTCGTCGGGGATGAATTGGAATGGTGATGAACATGTCCTACTGTGTGTGAGCTAAGTGTGTGAACACGATTTGGTAAAGGTAGCGGTGAGAGGCCATGTAGGAGTACATGGTGGGTTGTCTCATTGAAGCCGTCCTCAGGAACTGAGTTATGTGTTTGTGATCCATGATACAGTTACTACCACGCATTGGGCCCGAAACCAATGGACCCTCTCGGCTTCTTAATCACCCTTGTCCTCTGTCCAGGAGTTGCAAGTAGTTTCTGGTGTTTGTAGTATGCTGGAGGCCATGGGCAGCGCTGACCGGAGGGGTGGGCTGTGATGCGGTAGGCACGTGGCACGGTGTACCGGGCGTCGTTTGGTGTCTCGGGAACCCTGCACACATCATTCGGGGCCGTATGTGGAAACCTCGGCCGGACTCCCTGCGGATGGAACCTGAATAGGCAATAAACCTGGACTAGAGACTTGAGTGTTTAGGTAGGCTGTGGCCGACACCCACGTTGGGCTTCCGCTTGAAGGTTGCCGAGTACATGTCGTGTAAACGACGGTAAGTGGTGAGAGCGTGTGTGTCGAAGTACACCCCTGCAGGGTTAACATCATCTATTCGAATAGCCGTGTCCGCGGTAAAGGACTTCTGGGTTGCCTATAACAGTTCATAGACAAGTGAAAGTGGATACTCTAAAATGCGCAAGATAAGCGTGAGTGCTATGGATGGCGTTCTCGTAGGGAGACGGGAGCGGATCCATAGTGGAGTATTGATATGGTGAATATGTGGACTCGTGTGTGCCACCTCAAAAGAGTTACTTGCAGTCGTAGTTAGGATAGCCACCGAGTCAAAGCTGGCTTGCTGCAGTTAAACTCCACCACCCCCTTTGTTGATGCCGATGCATATGTAGATAGTTCTGATGTAAGTCTTGCTGGGTACATTTGTACTCACGTTTGCTTATTTTATGTTTTGTAGAGAGACGTCAGTCTCGCTAGTAGTTCCGTGTGGACTTCGACGTTTAGCTTGATACCTCAGCTACGATCTTGTGCCCTCGGCAGGATCTAGTAAATAGTCAGGCTTCTCAGCCTTTTTCATTTGTAGATGTCTGTACTCAGACATGTTAAGCTTCCGCATGTGTTTGACTTGTATGCTCTGAATGTTGGGTCATGAGACCTATGTTTGTAATATCTGGCTCTTCGGAGCCTAATGAATAAATACTCTGAGTCGTAGAGTCTTGTTGTGATGCCGTGTTGTATTTGCACATATCGAGCATATTGTGTGTATGATTGAAATGCTTGGTATGTGTGGGATCCGACAAGCTAGTTGTTTATCCTTGGTAGCCTCTCTTATGGGGAAATGTAGTCTTGTGCTTCCATGAGCCATAGTAGTCCGCTACAGCCCGGTTCACCGGAGTCCTGCTAGCCCAGCACTACTGCTCCGGAACACTTGACTGGCCGGCATGTGTTTCACTTCGTTCCTGTGTCTGTCCCTTCGGGGAAATGTCACGCGGTGACATCCGGAGTCCTGCCTAGCCTACTACAGCCCGGGTTCCCGGAGTCCTGTTAGCCCAGTGCTACAGCCCGGATTCGCAAGCTGCTGACCGACATGCTCAATGTTGATTCATGTATGCCTATCCCCTTAAGTTAGTGCCACTTTGGGTTCACGACTAGTCATGTCGGCCCGGGTTCTCTGTCATATGGATGCTAGCGACATTATCATATACGTGAGCCAAAAGGCGCAAACGGTCCCGGGCCATGGTAAGGCGACACCCGTGGGAATACCGTGCGTGAGGCCGCAAAGTGATATGAGGTGTTACAGGCTAGATCGGTGTGACTTAGAATCGGGGTCCCGACAGCGTTGGTATCAGAGCCTGACTGCCTGTAGGATTACCAAGCCAAACTGGTCGAAGTTGTGTCTAGAAATGCTTTAGTTATATAAGGGAATTGATTGTGGGAGGGAACGTAAGGCTCTTTTTACTCCTTTACCTTATGCCCTTCTGATCCGAGTCACCCTCTTCTCTTCTACGGGGATTAAGAACTAGGCTTCTCATCTTTCTATCAGGATCACGTGTTACTAATCCGTATACTTATAGGATTGTTGGTTTCAAGCCCCTGTTTAGTTTCTACTACTTTCAGTATGTTGTCAGTTGAACCAGAACCTTGATATGATGTTGTTAAGTGACTATGCAAATCCTTGTGAATGTCTCAAATCTTTTTCTGAGCATTTACAGCCGTTATGCTGTCCGAGTCATCCCAGGTTTCTAAACCATCTGATGCATTTGCAAAATCTTTTCCCTCTGGTTTTGTTGTTCTTTTAGGCCAGGTTAATCACACTAATTGTTGAGTTGAGGTATTCTATTGCCTCGGCATATATGTTGGAGTTATTATTACGACCCTAGGTGTCTTAGAAGATTACCTAGTAAACTAGCTATGTTTTGTGTTCCCGGTGTGATGATTCTGGCCATCATTCTCGAAAGCATCCCGTGATGCCATTTAGTTAGTAGGCATTCTATTTCTGGGTTCTTGAGCCCAAGATTCACTCCACTTACCTCCTGTTGATAGTGTTTGCTCGTTCCTTTAGGATATTAGTAACCTTGCAACAGTCCTCGAGGTCCGTGGTATTTCCTTCTTCCAAATACCATGAACCATTATGGCAGAAGTTCTCTTGAACCAAAAGATCACAACCAGAGTGCTCTTGACGAGTTCTCCATCCAAATTGTGAATCTGCCAGTCTTTCTTCTTCTGCATGGGTTATCCGGAAGAAATATGTTGAACTTGTTCGACATGCTAAACCATGCATCCACAACTCAGAAAAACATATGTTCCTTTGGGTTGTCCCTCTTTAGTTATTTTCTGACCTTCGTCTATCAATTGATAGTCAGGAGTAATTGTGCGATCGTGTTCATCGATGCCTATTACTCTTGTGGTCTGTCAAGCCATTCTATTCCAGAATGACTAGGAGAAACAAACTCCGGTACCTCGTCCATATCCAGGACTGGGTCAAAGTAGTTGTATTCCACAGATCAAAATGCCAATCCAGTTTTTGTTCTGCTCTACCTTGGAGTGTTACCATCTTTATGCCAAGAGTGTCATGAGAATTGCACCACCTCTTATGAATTCTTGATTAAGTGTTACTCCTCGCCATCATCGTTCATTCCTCGGTCCCCGTGTTATTATAACCGGAATACCGACAAGTGAATTGTGATGTGTGAAATCAATACTCCTGGCAACTCCGTTGCTTGGTAGTTAAAGGACAATAATTTCATCCTTAGCGTGTTGGTTACTGAATCACATCCTAAGGTTGATCGTGCTACCCAGTCCTTATTCCCGGTGCACTTTTCGATCAATGAGTTAGGATAGTGTCAGTCCTTGCTTATTTAGTCATATCATCTTGCCCTCGAAAGCAAGATTGTTCTCGAGCTTAGTAGCTTATCGGTGGTTCATGATTTTCCGGATATCTTCCCGGAAGTATCATCAGGTTGTTCCCTGACCGTTATGCTGAGCTCGTGATCAAGTTGGTTTCCTATAAACCACCCCTTATCCAAGAATCTGTGTTGGATACCCCTGAGCTAGTTGGTCAGGCTAAACAACAACTTGGAGAGTTGGAAGATAAAAGCTTGCCAGCTTAGTTCATTTCAGGGGATATATTTGCGTGTGTTGAAGATAGATGATATCTTCATCGATTGGTCCCTGTGATCAGTTGTTGGACCTATTGTCGTATCAAGACTTTGATTTGAGTATTCATCAAATCAAATCAGAACCAACGATGTTCATAATGTTGTCTTACTCGTGGTTGATCCCTCGAGCATACACCATTATATCTTTTGGGTCTGACCAATGCTATCACTTGTTCACATAATTATGGAATTCCATCTCCATGGAAACCTGGATGAATTGTTGTTGAGCCCATCAGCAACACTGCTACCTTCTCCATGACTCGTGTTGAACATCCAGCTAGTATTGGAAACTTTATAAGCATTATCTTCGTGTTCTGTTCATGAAGCATATGTTTGGATGAAAGTAGTGACTTCCTCTAATTCACGTGCATCTGATGCAAGTTGCCGTCGTGGATTTGAGAAAGTCAATGTTGCTTCTTTTGGAATCATCCCAAAATCGGTCATGCATACGTGCGAAGTATTCTGTGGTTCGGAGACTTGCAACCTTCGTTCTATATGTGTTCCTAGCACACCAAGCCACTGACTGATTTGTTCCAGGAGAAGGAGTTCCTTTTAAGAGCTAACCCGGGCTTAATTGAGAACTTCATTATCTGCGATGATGGTTCCCCTCCTGAACTCGGTAGTGTTTTATTATAAGACTACCATGTGATCATGCTTGTCTGGGACAGCGTGTTCACATGTTGTAGCAGAACCAGCTCATGTTTTGGAGCTTGCTATCGTAGTTCATCTCCTGAGAATCTCGCAACGTCATCTCGTCGATTTGTGTTGCAAACCTTCATTTTTCTTCCTAGACTCGATGAGTCTGGAATATCCTGCCACCAACCAGATCTGAATCTCGGGCAGATGTGATGGTTGGAATGTTTCCCAAGAGCTATAATATTGGTCTCTCGATAACCGGTAAAGTGGATGTCGTGGCTAAACACACCCAGCCGGAAGACCTATTATGGTAGTATCTTGATTGAGTAAGTTGGCCACCTCCCCATAAGGATTTCTTAGGATTTATCCCAGTAGTTATTCCTTATGGATTCCTGCGCTCCCGAAGTCCGACCTACTACTTGATGTTCAAGATACCAAACCACATCTAATGGGTTACGCTAGAACATCAAGGAGAACATTAGAAGCGGAGTGCTAAATGTCTCTCGGTCGATCATCCAGATTTTGCTCCCTTGGCTTTGCTAAGGTGAAATATGAGAAAGTGTTGTCCTCCTTTGCACCTGCATCCTCCATCACCGTTCATCATGGTAGTATGATGTGTCGCCAGGATCCTCGGCACGGATGTTGGTAAAACCTTGATGAATATGGAAATGCTCAAGTTCTGGAGAGCATACTCAGACACTAGGTTATATCCCCGGTATCAACGGGAATGTGCCTTCCGTTTGCCGAGTTGCTCCATAACCATAGTTTCCTTTCCGATCTGAGTATGCCATTTTTCCGAACTCCTTCAAATGATCGTTTGCGATTTTCCTTGGGCCGGTTTAGAGAGTTTCAGTGATCTTTGTATCAAAAGTAATTCTTTTTGCCGCTTAAGGGAATAATTCTACGAGTTACCTTCCCCAAGGTGCCCCGTTATGGAATCATGGCAATTTTTCCTCGCTACTTTGAAACCCTCGTCAAATTGTTTCTTCCGTCCCTCCTGGTGCATGTTTTGCCTCTCAGCTCGAGAGATGTTTCAATGCCTCCCTCCATGAGTTGATCCTGAGTTGTTCGATATTCGAGAAGATCGATCCTTCTAGAGTTTTCCCTTTCCTCTTGTTGTCTCGTCGGTTGGAGTTCTCAGAGCAAGACATCGAGACAAAGATGGTATTGAATCAACGTTCTTATGAAGTGCAACTTGGATCGTGAAGATCATGTTAGCTCGTACCCCCTCTGTCTTCTCACCTCACATCTTGAATCTCGGGACGAGATTCTTGTTTAGTGGGGGTGAGCTGTCACAGCCCCAGATCAGCCCTTGCTTGATTTTTCTTGCCTCCATGCATCATGTTTAAATTCAAATGAAATTTGAACTGAGGAATTTTCAAAGCCTCAGAAACCTTTTAAAAATGATCAACATTAAAATCCTCTCAAAGAAGCCTAAGAAAATGTTCCTGTTAAACCTTGAAAAATATTGGCAAGAATAAAATTCAAACCAATATTTTTGGAAGGTTTAACATATTTATTTTAAACCTTTGAATTAATCCAATAAATATTTGAATTGGATCTATATTTGTTATATAATAAATATTTGTTCAATAATTCTGGAAATTGTTGTGTAGCTTTGGATAAGTCCATTTAATTTACACAATTATTTTCATGAATTTTGAAAATGGTTTGGTCTTTGAACTAAATCAAAACATAATAGAAAAAATAGAAAACAGAAAGAAATAAAAAAGGAAGCAGAGATTTACCTGAGGCCCACTTACCTGGTGGCCTAGCTGATTCGGCCCAGCCCACCTCCTCCTTCTTGTCGTCTTCCTCCCCAGGCCAGTAGGAAGAGCGCGTGGACGCAGCGCGCCGGCACGCGCCCCGGCCACCTCCACCCTGCCTGCCTGCATCCCCGTCACCCTGGATCTCTCCCGCGTCGGCACGCACCCCCATGGACCTCTCTCACTCTCTCCCGTGGCCCTCCTCTCCTCTGCTCTCTCTCTCACGGCCGCCCAAACCGGCCGGTGCCCGCCGCCGCAAAGCACCGCGCCCACCACCGTCCCCTTGCCCCATGGTTGTGACCTCTAGCTCCGCCTCGATGCCGTGAAGCTCCAAGCCGAAGAACGCGCCCGCGGATGCTCTGCAGCATCGTCACCGTCACCATCTTCCTCGTCTGCTCCGACGAACGCCGTCGTTCGACTCGCCGACCCCCAAGCGTCCCCGAGCACGCTGAGCTACTCATCGACCTCGCCGTGAGCTCCTCTACCGAACCCCTCTCTCCCCGCCGTCGTTTTCTTCCTCTAGCCCCACTGACCGCCGTGCCCGAAGCTTGCCGCCGCACAGCCTTGTCGCCACCGCAACCACACCTACGGGAACCCGCAACTAAGCACTGCAACATGCGCAGCACGCCGTCAGGAGTCTAGAGCACTCACCCGTTGCTCCTACCGTGCGCCGCAACGTCGTTTTCACCGAGGTCCGAACTCCGGCCACCGCGGTTGTCATCGTCGCCGTCGTTCCCGGCCTCCCCGCACCCAACCGCCTGCACCACTGGATGCGATGCACTTCCAGCTCGCCGTAGAACCCAACCGCGCCCTAAACGGTGCCCTGTAGCGAGATCCCGACGATCTCCGCCGCGCGAAATGGTCGTCGCCGGCGAAACTCCGGCGAGAACCGACGTGGCGCAGTCATTAGCGCTAATCCCCGCCAGCTCAGCCGCCCTTTAGCCACTGACAATGGGCCCCGCAGCATGTCAAAGTGCTAGTCAACGCGGGTTTAGCACCGGTGTCACTGACGTGTGGACCCCACACATCAGGTTTGACCCTGGTCAGCGCTGCTGACGCAGGCATGACGCAGTGCTGACGCAATTAATCCTTTTCTGGATTTAAAATAATTCAGAAAATTCCAGAAAATAGTATAAACTTCTAAAAATCATATAAAATCAACCGTAGCTCAGAATGAAATAATTTATATATGAAAAATTATTAGAAAAATGCAATCTATCTAGCCGTATCATTTTCATGCATGTCAAACTAAGTTATAACTGCTGTATCGGTGAAAACATGATAATGCACTATTTGAATTCATAGTTTGAATTTGAATTTGAACCTTGAGTTCAAATCAACCCAAACCTTTCTGTTGCTAGTTGCATTAGGCCAAATCACGTCATATTGCCATGTCATAATCATGCATCATAATTGTTGCATTGCATTGATTGTGTTCTTCCTTGCTTGCCGGTGATTGTCCCCTCTCGATAGCCGTGATTCCGACGATGAGTTCGACGACACCGATGAAGAACTATAATATCTTCAGAAGTGCCAGGCAAGCAAAACCCCCTTGTTCAATCCGATACAATCCCATTCTCTCGCTCCTGCTCTCTTCTACTGCATTAGGACAATCGATTCAACTGTTACATGCTGCGGTAGTTGAACCCCTTTTCCTCTGCATGACCTGTCATTGCCACAGTAAATAGATGAAACCCACTGCCATGAGTAGGAGTTGTTTGAGCCCTGATGTGCCTACTCATTCATGCTTGTTTGTCATGCCTGCTACTGCTTAGAGTTGAGTCGGGTCTGATTCGTCGGGGATGAATTGGAATGGTGATGAACATGTCCTACTGTGTGTGAGCTAAGTGTGTGAACACGATTTGGTAAAGGTAGCGGTGAGAGGCCATGTAGGAGTACATGGTGGGTTGTCTCATTGAAGCCGTCCTCAGGAACTGAGTTATGTGTTTGTGATCCATGATACAGTTACTACCACGCATTGGGCCCGAAACCAATGGACCCTCTCGGCTTCTTAATCACCCTTGTCCTCTGTCCAGGAGTTGCAAGTAGTTTCTGGTGTTTGTAGTATGCTGGAGGCCGTGGGCAGCGCTGACCGGAGGGGTGGGCTGTGATGCGGTAGGCACGTGGCACGGTGTATCGGGCGCCCGTTTGGTGTCTCGGGAACCCTGCACACATCGTTCGCGGCCGTATGTGGAAACCTCGACCGGACTCCCTGCGGATGGAACCTGAATAGGCGATAAACCTGGACTAGACACTTGAGTGTTTAGGTAGGCTGTGGCTGACACCCACGTTGGGCTTCCGCTTGAAGGTTGCCAAGTACATGTCGTGTAAACGACGGTAAGTGGTGAGAGCGTGTGTGTCGAAGTACACCCGTGCAGGGTTAACATCATCTATTCGAATAGCCGTGTCCGCGGTAAAGGACTTCTGGGTTGCCTATAACAGTTCATAGACAAGTGAAAGTGGATACTCTAAAATGCGCAAGATAAGCGTGAGTGCTATGGATGGCGTTCTCGTAGGGAGACGGGAGCGGATCCATAGTGGAGTATTGATATGGTGAATATGTGGACTCGTGTGTGCCACCTCAAAAGAGTTACTTGCAGTCGTAGTTAGGATAGCCACCGAGTCAAAGCTGGCTTGCTGCAGTTAAACTCCACCACCCCCTTTGTTGATACCGATGCATATGTAGATAGTTCTGATGTAAGTCTTGCTGGGTACATTTGTACTCACGTTTGCTTATTTTATGTTTTGTAGAGAGACGTCAGTCTCGCTAGTAGTTCCGTGTGGACTTCGACGTTTAGCTTGATACCTCAGCTACGATCTTGTGCCCTCGGCAGGATCTAGTAAATAGTCAGGCTTCTCAGCCTTTTTCATTTGTAGATGTCTGTACTCAGACATGTTAAGCTTCCGCATGTGTTTGACTTGTATGCTCTGAATGTTGGGTCATGAGACCTATGTTTGTAATATCTGGCTCTTCGGAGCCTAATGAATAAATACTCTGAGTCGTAGAGTCTTGTTGTGATGCCATGTTGTATTTGCACATATCGAGCATATTGTGTGTATGATTGAAATGCTTGGTATGTGTGGGATCCGACAACCTAGTTGTTTATCCTTGGTAGCCTTTCTTATGGGGAAATGTAGTCCTATGCTTCCATGAGCCATAGTAGTCCGCTACAGCCCGGTTCACCGGAGTCCTGCTAGCCCAGCATTACTGCTCCGGAACACTTGACTGGCCGGCATGTGTTTCACTTCGTTCCTGTGTCTGTCCCTTCGGGGAAATGTCACGCGGTGACATCCGGAGTCCTGCCTAGCCTGCTACATCCCGGGTTCCCGGAGTCCTATTAGCCCAGTGCTACAGCCCGGATTCGCACGCTGCTGACCGACATGCTCGATGTTGATTCATGTATGCCTGTCCCCGTAAGTTAGTGCCACTTTGGGTTCACGACTAGTCATGTCGGCCCGGGTTCTCTATCATATGGATGCTAGCGACATTATCATATACGTGAGCCAAAAGGCGCAAACGGTCCCGGGCCATGGTAAGGCGACACCCGTGGGAATACCGTGCGTGAGGCCGCAAAGTGATATGAGGTGTTACAGGCTAGATCGGTGTGACTTAGAATCGGGGCCCCGACACAGCCACACCTGGATAACTTAATATCTGCAGCAAAGTATTTAGTAGCAAAGTAATATGATAGTAGTGGTAACGGTAACAAAGGTAACGGTAGCAAAAGTAATATTTTTGGTGTTTTGTAGTGATTGTAACAGTAGCAACGGAAAAGTAAATAAGCGAAGAACAATATGTGAAAAGCTCATAGGCATTGGATCGGTGATGGAGAATTATGCCGGATGCGGTTCATCATGTAACAATCATAACATAGGGTGACACAGAACTAGCTCCAATTCATCAATGTAATGTAGGCATGTATTCCTAATATAGTCATACGTGCTTATGGAAAAGAACTTGCATGACATCTTTTGTCCTACCCTCCCGTGGCAGCGGGGTCCTAATGGAAACTAAGGGATATTAAGGCCTCCTTTTAATAGAGTACCGGAACAAAGCATTAGCACATAGTGAATACATGAACTCCTCAAACTATGGTCATCACCGGGAGTGGTCCCGATTATTGTCACTTCGGGGTTGCCGGAGCATAACACATGGTAGGTGACTATAGACTTGCTAGATAGGATCAAGAACTCACATATATTCATGAAAACATAATAAGTTCAGATCTGAAATCATGGCACTCGGGCCCTGGTGAAAAGCATTAAGCATAGCAAAGTCATAGCAACATCAATCTCAGAACATAGTAGATACTAGGGATCAAACCCTAACGAAACTAACTCGATTACATGATGGATCTCATCCAACCCATCACCGTCCAGCAAGCTTACGATGGAATTACTCACGCACGGCGGTGAGCATCATGAAATTGGTGATGGAGGATGGTTGATGATGACGATGGCGACGAATCCCCCTCTTTGGAGCCCCGAACGGACTCCAGATCAGCCCTCCCGAGAGGTTTTAGGGCTTGGCGGCGGCTCCGTATCGTAAAACGCGATGAATCCTTCTCTCTGATTTTTTTCTCCCTGAAAGTGAATATATGGAGTTGGAGTTGAGGTCGGTGGAGCGTCAAGGGGCCCACGAGGTAGGGGGGCGCGCCCTGCGGGGCAGGCGCTCTCTCCACCCTCGTGGACAGGGTGTGGGCCCCCTGACGTGGATTTTTCTTCCAGTATTTTTCTTATTTTCCAAATAGATGTTCCGTGGAGTTTCAGTTCATTCCGAGAACTTTTGTTTCTGCACATAAATAACACCATGGAAAGTCTGCTGAAAACAGCGTCAGTCCGGGTTAGTTCCATTCAAATCATGCAAGTTAGAGTCCAAAACAAGGGAAAAAGTGTTTGGAAAAGTAGATACGACGGAGACGTATCAGCTATGTCTTGAGGGAGATCGGTCGACATCCATACATAACTGAAGGACGGGAAATAGGTTGGGTCAGAGAGAGAGAGAGAGAGAGAGAGAGAGAGAGGAGAGAGAGGGAGGGAGATGGGTAGAGTGCTGGATGGGTGACTGAGTTGCTTCTCGAAGATGGTGGGAGAGGCCTACTAGACAAACTGAGGGTAGAACTGCAATATTATCAATAAGAGTGGGGATGTGTTTCTGTGTGTGCCTGTGCGTGATAGATCTGTCGGTACGCATGCATGGATGATGAAGGGGAACCATGTGTTTGGTAAGCAAACCTAACTAGATCGGTAGATCAATTGTTGTTTTTCGGAGGAAGGGAGAGACATAACTAATGAGGTAGATCGATCGATGCGTAGGGAAAACGAGTTATAAGGACCTAGCTAGCTATATGTATAGCGGGAGATCGGTCGGTGTACATCCATTTTTTAGAGGCAAATAAGGCCCAGCGAGATGGATAGACAAAGAGAATGGAGCTAGGATGTGGTGCGAGAGGCCGAGCTACTAGCTAGATAGGGGGAGGAGTGCGCGGTTGTGAGATCGATGAAAAGAGGGGCGAGAGTTTGCACGTGTGTGGGACCATATGAGAGACACGAGGCATGGACACAGAAAGGAGGAGATGGAAGGTGCGTGTGTATGTTGTAGGTAGACATCGCTGGAGAGGTTTATCGATTGGTGTGTGTCAGAAAGGAGTTGTGGAGACTGTGGGAGAACGACCTAAAGAAAAAAAATGAATGTGCGCGATGGATAGAATGCTGAGGGAGGGGGGCGAGGAGGGCGTGTGCATGCACGAGAGAAAATTGGTGCTAGCTACAAAGTTTGAGGATTGTGTGGGTGTAAGAGACTAACAAAGATCATAATTTGATATGAAAGTGGATTCATATATTTGAATAGGAGATCATAGTGTTATAAACATATGCATGCATGAATATAGCGGTGATACGCGTGCTGTGGTTTTGCACATGTTATACCATAATGTGATAATGCATGTCGTTTGCAACTCACAGCTAAATGTCGAACAATATAAAGCATACTATACATCAAAGAATCTCACATTTTATTTGAATTTGTGATAATATGTGGCGTTTGCAGCTTACAACTAAATATCGAACAATCTAAACAATACTATATATCGAACAATCTCACATTTTATTTGAATTTGTGGTAATGTGTGATGTTTGCAACTCACATCTAAATACTTGTAGGCGTAGGGGGCGGGAAACCATACATTATGTGATAAACACATTATACATATGAGACATGGTTTAGATTATGAAGATCTAGCTAGAGCTTGAAATGTACTGTGATTTGAAATCAACATAAAGTGGATTCAAAAAATCGAGTTCGAGTGGTGTGCTGTGAAGATAATACACAAACGATGGTTTAACTTGACAATAATGATGATTGTAGATCTTATTAAAATAGAGAAACAAATTCAAATGGTTTGACTTCACAAGAATCATTATTGTAGATCTTATTCAAATAGAGAAACGAATTCAAATTTAGTTCATATTGAAGCGGTAGTATATATGTTTCGAATGCACTAAAACGTTCATTTGAGTAGCAGGTTGCATGTGTTATACACGTAGCGAAATATTTTAATTGAACATAACATGAATTCAAAGTTTTGAATGACATTTGTAGTGCGAATTGATTTGGTATAGTACACGGGACTAGACTCTCTTGTGTGCTGCGAATTGATTTCTTTTTGTTTTTTCGTCGACGGAAGTGCGGATTGATTTGGTACAGTACACGTTGGGCTTATCCGGAAATTTCAACCCGCGCCTTGTTACCCTGAAATATTTAAGATATATCTTTGTCTCGTTGTGCTCCGACAACTCCCTCCATCTCAACCTGCGCCTTGCTATTCCAAATTTACAACGCGCGCGAAAACTCCCACCTCCTGTGAAATCCCGACACGCGAAATGCCCATGATACCCCTGAACCGAAAGAACCGCGTAGCTCAAATTGGTGGGGGTACTTTCATAAATTACCCCAGATTTCGGACAAGCGCGTCCCTAAGCCATGGTTCCCCACTCCCATCCTATCCGCCCACCCATTCGTACACCGAGGCCGCGAAAACCAACGAAGCCCCACACCCTCCTTCGTCCGCCACCCAGCCGGAGCCTCTTCCCCGACGACGTCATCCACAGCAATACCTCGACGTTCCTCATACACCGTACCAGATGAGGATCCGTCGTCGATCTCGTCGTCCCGCCTGTTCAGCCACCCCGTCCTCCACCTCCAAGGAGCTGCCCCGATGTTCCCCTCGTCTTTCGCACCACCTCCATTCCCACACCGCCGTCTTCACCTGCACCACCGGAAGAGCGTCATCATCACCGTTTCCTCGGATGAAGCTGAGGCCTAATCGGCACCACCAAAGAGGTTGTGCACTAATCGCCGCATTTTCTTCTTGATTCGGTCTCACGGTGCTGCCGGTGCTCGGTCCCGAGCCGACACGGCACGACTCCATCCACGGCGACGTCGCCGGCCACTTCCTCCACGGCATCGCTCCCTCGGCGATGACGTCCACATCAGTAGGAGCTGCTGCTGCTTTAGCTCAAGCTCGCGCTGCTGCTCTGCTCTTGCTCTCGGTCCCCTGCTTGGTCTGCTCTTGCTATTGCTCTTGCTCTTGCTCTTGTTCGCGGTGCTGCTCTCGCTCTTGCTCTTGCTTGCGATGCTTCTCCGATTTATCTACACTTCACTCGGCTGAATCGACTTTTGGGTGGGGGGGGGGGCTCGCCGGAGTTAAGGAAGAACCAGCCGCAGCGGGGAGGGGGGCTCACCGAAGAGGTACCCCACTATCTATCTTAGGGTTCAGGGTGGGGGCGGTGGTCATCGGCGGTGGTGGGGCGGTGGCGTGGGGATCGCCGGAGAAAAAGCTCGGCACGAGGGGGGGGCCTGGAGGGATGGCCGGGGCGGCGGTGGACCGGCGGTAGGGAGTGGTTTCGGGGCGGGCGGGGCGGCGCACCGTCGACCGCGGGCGGCGGGGGGCAGCGGTTTGGTCGGTGGTGGCTGGCGGCTCAGTGGAGTGGAGGTTGAAGATGAACTGTTGGCCCTTGATTTCGTATCCAACGGCTAGAAAATCGACTGACCAGAGATGAAAATTCAGTCGACTGACGTGGAGCCTCACCTGATGCTGCTACACGACCAGCTGCCCTGGCTCTCGTACGCGCTGCTGCTGCTACTTCTTTTCTGCTACTAGTGCATTTAGTTTCGGCAGTAAAATTCAGTTTCGACAACAAAATTCAGTTTTGACAGTTAAGTTCAGTTTTGACAGTTAAATTCAGTTTCGACAGTTAAGTTAAGAGATGAGCGGCTGATTTATTCTACATCTAGCACTTTTTTGTTATGTATTTTATGTCATCTATTGGAGATGCTATTAGAATTCCACTCAGGCTAACGTTGTCTCTCCTGTCCTGCTTCAGCCTCGGCGTCGTACAACTCACCGGAGCTGCTCCAACGACGAAACCCTCCATCACAGCGGAGCAGTACCCCGGGCTCCATCTCAAGATGCCTAAGATCTTCTTCCCCTCCTCCGACAGCCAAGTCAGCCGGATCATCCTCACCGACCAACCCAATCACGCTGAGATCGACATGGCTTCGCCAAAGAGGTTGTACACTTGTTGCATCTCTTTTTACTCTACATGTTATATATATTGTCTACTGAGCACACGCAGTAACGTGAAATACGATTAGTTTCTCCTACTATATGACAAGAAGTGAGGTACCAGGCAACTTAGCTATCCGTGATGGACTCTCTCAAACGCCATCATTATTTATCTCTGCGTGTTTGAGCTGTGCATTTGTCGATGGGCCTGGGACTTGAGCTAGTAGGGCAGTGGCCTGGGTCCAAAGTAGTAGAAGTAGCACAAAAACATTTTTTGAGTGTAGGCTTTTCCTTGCTCAAGCCTGCCTACTAGAATCGCGAGTGCTTGAAAGGAAAAGTGAAGGAAAAACATATGAATTGGAAAGTTTCCTATGGTACTACTATTCATGCATTTGGTTCAAAGGAATGGAGCAAAGGAAAACTGTAGGATTTGTTCCTTTAGTGTCTCCTTGAAAGAAAAACCGTAGGAATTTTAATTTCCACTTGTCCTCCTTTTCAAATTCCTATTCATGAAGCACAAGACTAAGAGATAGTAGCGTAATAGCATTATAACCATACATTTTCTTCTGGTTTGACTTAATCTCACCATGCTTCTTTGCATCCTGTGATCTTCCAATTCTTGTGAACCAAATACCCAGATTGGCAGAAATCATGTGTTTTTAAATTCTCTGTTTTGCACGTGCATTCCTATCCTATTACTGTGTATTTCCTATCCCTGCGTTATTAGAATCCTCCAATTCAAACAAGCCCTTACAAAATTTCTTCTCTTACAGATAGTTGTCAAAGAAAACCTTGTGTGGTTTGTCCCGCTCCTGCTGCGTCGTCGTCCACCCCAGCTCAGCTGCTCCAACGACAGAAGGGTCCAGCAAAGCAGGGATCCGGCCTCCAGACTGTCTTTCACCGCCTCAGATCTTCTTCCCCACCACCGGCAGCCATGACAACTGCATTACCATCATTAACCGAGCACATGACCTCGAGGACTACACGGGTCCGCAAGAGAGGTCGCACTCTTTCGTGTTTGCTTACGTTATGCATCGCTTAATATTACATGCTACTTTATCGTCCTGTTCACCGATTAGACACTGAGTCAGCTCCAAACTAATGGTCAAACTTGAGTTTTTAAATGGTTGTGGGGTTCATATTGGGGCCGCAATCAATAGTATCTATCTACTATCTTGTTAATCTTTGGTGTCTACTATGAGTTTCATGTTGGGTGGGAAACAAACAGTAAAGAAGCCATTATCTGTATTTTTTAACTAAAGCCATTATCTGAGTGCTATCATTGGTTTTGGGTCTATCCATAGGTTGCTACCATCAGTCTGGATTTCTGCATGCACTCCTTACATAATCTCACTATGTTTTATTCCTATGCATGTCAGTTATTGTACACAATGGAACTGAACATGTAGAGCAAAAGGGACGAGCCTTGCGTGGCAATAAAATTTCATGCAGACGTCGCTCCATGGAAGGCGCAAAGGCAGCCCCCCTCCACCCATTTCGAATTGTATCCGAGAGGAAGATATCTGTTCTGAGGGGGATTCAGAAGGGGAAGACCACTCCTATTTACCCCCTGAGGTCTTCGCTCTAACTTGGCATGCTGATGTTGGTTATATCATGCATATGGTGCCTTGCATTGCTTAGTTTATACATCAAATATGTCATCTACTTAGTTTAGACATGCTTTGTGTGAATGCCATCTGTTAAGTTTATTCATCGTTTATGTGAATTATGCAACGCCATCTTGTTTAGCCAGGTATCATATATGTGAATTTTGCAATGCCATCCTGCTTAGGCAGTCATCTTATATGTGAATTATATCAGGCCATCCTTTTTTTCCATTACGTATTACATTTGTCAACAATGTTAGTACATTCAACTACTCTTCATGTGCATCAGCCATTTGACACGGTGATGGAAAATTCCGGAGTGAAAACAAGGTCTTCAGAGCAGACTATGCTATCTGACGAAGCACATATCTCGCTGGTTACGGATAGCTCCTCAGAGGAGGATCCAGAGATAGATGACCAGTCCTATTTCCCCCCGAGGTGTATGCTCTAACTTGGCAGGGTTATGTTGCCCATAACGTGCGTACGGTGTCTTGCATTGCTATGTCATTTGATTAGTTTAGACATGCTTTGTGTGAATGCCACCTGTTTAGTGTCTAATTACCATATATGTGAATTATGCATTGCCATCTTGTTGCAAGACATTATATATGTGAATTATGTAACGCTATCTTGTTGCAAAGGCATTATATATGTGAATTATGCAATGCCATGCTGTTTAGCCAATCATCAAGTATGTGAATTATATCATGCTATCTTTTTTTGTATTACGTGTTCCATTTGTCGACGAAGTTTGTATATTCAACTACTCTTCCTGTGCATCAGCCATTTCAAGCGGTGATGGAAGTATCTGGAGTGAAAACAAGGTATTCAGAGCAGACAATGCTACCTGCTGAAGCAGACATCTTGCTGGATACAGAGAGCTCCTCAGAGCAGGATTCAGAGACTGATGACCAGTCCTATTTCCTCCCTGAGGTCTATGCTCAAACTTGGCAGGGTTATATTAACCATGTCATGCATGTTGTCTTGCATTGCTTAGTTTTTACATCATATATGAATTGCCATCTGCTTACTTGCTTACTATATAAATCATATATTTGAATTATATCATGCAATCATGTTTACATACACAACATCTATCTGAATTATGGCATGGCAACCCATTTAATAAAGACATCATATAGTTATATCATCTCATCTTGTTTAGTGTTTACAGTCATCATATTTTGAATTATGTCATTCTATCCGTGAATAATATCATGCTATCATGTTTCCATAGGCGGCATGTATGTGAATTATGGCATGCCAACCTATTTAATAAACACATTATATAGTTATATCATGTCATCCTGTTTACATAGTCATCATATTTTGAACTATGTCTTTCCATCTTTTTTAGTTAGCCATCATAATGTGAAATTGTGTCATGCTATCCTGTTTAGTTAGCCATCATATATGTGAAATTGTGTCATGCTATCCTGTTTGGTTAGACAACATAAATATGAATTATTTCATGCCCTCTTTTATTCTCCACTATCCATTGCACCTGTCTATCATACAATGTCTGTATATTCCATTACTTTTCTTGTTTATCATCCATTTGAATTGGAGAGGGTGATGGCAGTATCCAAGGGAGTAACAACACAGTCTTCAGAAAAGATAGTGCTACCAGTTGATGCAGATAGAACCACGGTTGTACTTGCCCAAGAACCAGCCCCACCACACATAACCCAGACTCTCGCAGATTGTACCCCTACCCAGTTGGACAGAGAACTAGCTACACCCCTTCTAACCCCAACCCCAGCTGATAGTAACCCAGTTCCAGTTGACACAGCACCGTCTCCACCATAGAGCACCCAAACACGAGCAGTTAGTAAGGGAATTGCAGTGTCCAAAGCATGAGGACCACCACTCCGGATCCCAACTCAACGCTTAAAGGAGAAAAAGAATTGTTCTCAAGTCAGGTTCTCTAGCTACGGTTCATACCCCTTTGCTCTTGCATCACTGTATTTACTCATACCAACTATTTTCAAATTTGAAGGATGGAATTGAAACTCCAATGGGGCAACAGGTATGCTTTAAACCTGTTTCTTTAACTGGTTTGCTGTTGTAACTTGCTCTATGTTGATTTCAGTTTCAATTGAATAAACAGTTATGTTCTCATGTCATGGACATTACAAGTGTTCTTATTGCTCTATAGTTTCCCACACTTATATTCTGTCTATTCTGCTTTGTCTTGAACAAATATTATTTGAACTGTGTCTCTATCTTGATTTGGCAACAAAAACTAGAATGATATAGACCATAAAGTGACCATGGTGCATAGATATATGTTTGTTTCATGTTGTTATCCTGTCCACTTTACTACTGAACTGATTTACCAAAATGAGTTTCATATACAACATGGTAAACATGTGATGTGTCTGCTTGTTTCTCTTTTAGAATCCGGACAAAATATTGGAGAACAGTACCCCGTTATGCAATGGTAAAGGAAGTAATGCAGATAAGGTTCAAGATAGTGAGACATCCCTGTTGGTCTCCAAGAAAGGTGATAAAAACTATCTTGACGACAGTGAGAGAACCCAAAAGTCCTGTCTTGATGTAGTGTTCGAGTTACTGGCCACTACTGCTGGCACAAGCTCTTCGAACTCGCTGCCTGAATCAGTTCGTCTTCTTGAGTCTCAACTTCAAGTTGAAAGACAACGATCATATGTGCTGCGACAGGAAGCTGAAGGACTGAGGAAGTCCCTGCAGAATTCAGATGCATACTTTCTGGTGCAACAACAAGCGCTGGAGGATTTAAGCACCAAACAAGAGAAAGTTAATAAGCTTGCACTACTAGGGAAAACCTTATGCACAGAATCTTATCAGCAGCGCGGCTCAAAAAGAGGCGCTACTGCTAATTAGCAGTAGCGATGTTAGGAAAACCGCGCTGCTGATGAAAATTTAGCAGTAGCGCGTGATGGATAAATCGCACTGCTACAAAAATCGACCGACAGTAACCAACAACCTAAGTTTAGCAGCAGCGCGGGGTCACGGTGCACGCTACTGCTAATGCAATAGTAGTAGCGCGCTTTTTACTCACGTCGCTGCTGCTAATTTTGAAATTGCCCACACGGTTGGCCCGTTTAGCAGTAGCGCGTGTTAGAAAAGCGCGCTGCTGCTACACCCTTAGCAGTAGCGCGCTTTTCCGCCCGCGCTACTGCTAAGGCGCAGTACCCCACCACCTTTCCCCTCCCGTCCTCTCCTCCCCCATCTCCTCTCCTCCCTTTCCCCTACCTCCCACATCCTCCCTCTCTCACTCTTCTTCTTCCTCAAGACTTCTCCCCCCATTACTCTCCCTCTTCTACCTACCTTTCTCTCTCTTCATTACTCCTAGCTAACTACACCACCTCCATTAATGCATCTCCTTTATCTTTTTCCTTCCCCCTCCACTAGTTGAAGTTGTCTCCTCCCAAATTAGCTAGCTAGGTAGATGTAGCATGTAGTCAAGTGACTTATTTGCCCCCTAATGAGATCTATCTTTGTCAAGAAGAGCTTTGTGCACTTTTGATCTCCCTACATCATCATCTCCACCGTGTGCTCGATCTCGAGATAGAGGTGATTAAAATTTCATGCTTTTGCAAAATGGAGATATGTGTATGTGTGTGTGATATGATAATTGGGCAATATGATGGAAATTGTGTGTGTGGCATGAGTTGACGCCTTGTGCTTTTGAGTTGCCTATGTTTTGCCGAAATGTCGATTTATTTCTGTTTCGGCGAATTCCGGGCAAACTCTAGATCTATATATGTCCTATTTTTAGGGAAGGTCATGCCGAATTTTTGTATGACTTTGATGCATGCACGCATTTTTATAATCAATTTGTTTTATTATTACCGTGCAGACGTTCATGATGGTCAGTGGAACGATGGTGGACAGGTGGTTGCGGTCGGCGGTGCAAGACATGAAAGAAAATAACCTGACAGAGGTTTTATGTCCATGTCGAAAATGCAAAGGAATAGTTTGGCTCGACCCCTATGACGATGGTCGTGTCGTAGCGCACCTGCTCATGACTGGTTTCATGGATGGCTATACTCGGTAGATAATTGAAGATGAGGATGACGATGTTGAGGACGCCGATGGGGCAGGCAATGATGACACGGGACAAGACGATGAGATGATCGATAATGGCGGCGGGGAAGAGGCTGGACATGGCGGCGGAGAAGGGGCCGGACATGGCGGAGGAGAAGGGGCCGGACATGGCGGCGGAGAGAACGACGTGGACTCCACGCAGCAGAGTTCATCGGTACTAAGTTCAATCATGCGGGACCCTCATGTTCAAGCACTGCTTCGTAAGGAGACGAGTACTAAGAGAGCTGCTTCTAGAGAGGAGGCTAAGCTGGAGCAACTGGTGGTAGACTTGAACACTCCATTGTATGATGGTTGCAATCCTGAGGTGACCCGGTTGAGTTTCACGCTCCAACTCCTGAAGACGAAGGATAAAAACAAATGGACCGACACTAGCCTCGATGAGCATCTCAAGTACCTAAAGGATGTTCTTCCCGCGGGGAATCTATGTCCTACTAGTGTTGATGAGGCCAAGAAGATCGTGTGCCCTCTTGATCTGCCGCATGTTAGATACCATGCATGCATCAATGATTGCATAATTTATCGGAAGGAGCACGCGGAAAAAACAAGCTGTCCGGTGTGCAATGCTTCTCGATACAAGAAGGCTGGGAAGAAATGTCCCCAGAAAGTTGTATGGTACTTACCGATCACTCCCCATCTCCAGCGGTATTTTGTAGATCCCAAGGAAGCAAAGCTAATGCGCTGGCACGCGGAGAGGAAGAAGCCCGACGATGGAGATGATCCGAAGCTGAGACACGTCAAGGATGGAAGCCAGTGGAGAGCGTTGAACAGCTTCTATCGGTATTTCGAATGTGATGCAAGGAACATCGTGCTCGGCGCGGGTACCGATGGCATGAATCCGTTTGGCAACCAGAACACCAACCATAGCACATGGCCCGTGTTTGTATGGATGTACAACCTCCCCCTGGTTGTGCATGAAGTCGAAGCACATTCACATGAGCATGCTTATTCAAGGGCCGAAACAACCAGGAAATAATATTACTTTGTATCTGGGGCTACTTCAACAGGAGTTAGACACGTTATGGAAAACACCGGCCAAGACATGGGACGCCAGCAAAGGCGAGTATTTCTACATAAGAGCCGCGCTGATCACGGCGGTGCACGACTATCTCGGTTATGGATATGTGCAGGCCAGGTGTGCCATGGATATTGCGGATGCACGTGGTGCATGGATGATACGACGTCTCAGCAGCTAGCGTCAAGGAAAGATGGCGGGTCTGGGAAAATCATGTACATGGGGCATCGAAGATGGCTCGAACAGGACGACCCATGGAGAAACCATGGAGATCTATTCAATGGTCAGGCTGAGCATCGAGGACCTCCACGTAAGCGGAGCGGTGCCAAAATCGATGCGCTATTGAAAAACTGGAAGGAGTGCCCCGCGCCGGGAAAGATGATGAAAAAGGCGCCGGAGCCGCTGCTGAAGGTATGGAAGACGAGGTCTGTGTTCTGGGACTTGGAGTACTGGCACAATATCGATACACCTCATTGCCTTGATCAAATGCATATATGTAAGGATGTCCTTGAGAGCTTGCTCGCGACACTAATGAACATGCCGGATAAGACCAAGGATGGGCCGAAGGCAAGAAAAGACTTGCAAGATTTGAAAATCAGGGAAGATCTGCACATGCCGCCCCGTAAAATGTCAGACGAGACAGAGACGGAGACAGAGGCACCGGAGAAGAAGGGCAAGAAAATAAAGAAAGAGGATTATTGCCCCCCTTCTTGCTTCACCTTGAGTCAGGCTGAGATCGGTCAATTCTTTATGTGCCTTACCAGAGTCAGAGTTAGTTCCGGTTACTGTGGCAAGATAAGCAGATATCTCGACATGGACAAGAAAAGGTTCAACGGGATGAAGTCCCATGACTGTCATGTGATGATGACGCAAATGCTACCTGTACCCCTTAGAGGGATAATGGACAAGCACGTCTGTGACACGCTTATTGGTCTCTGTAACTTTTTCGACGTCATCTCTCGAAAGTTGATCAGTCTGAAGCAGCTCCGAAGGCTACAAGAAGAGATTGTTGTGATACTGGATGAGCTGGAGATGTACTTCCCGCCCGCGTTCTTTGACGTGATGGTGCATCTGTGTGTCCATATTGTGGACGACATAATAGACCTGGGGCCGTCATTTCTGCAAAACATGATGCCGTTTCAGAGGATGAATGGGATCATCAAAGGATTCATTCATAACATGTCCCGTCCGGATGGAAGCATCGTCCAGGGCTATCTGACACAAGAGTGCATCTCTTTCTACGAGAATTTTTTATATGGCGCGGACCTGCAGCCGCCTGGTGTTAGTGTTGGTTTGCCCGTTAACAAGCACGATGGGAGGCTCGAAGGAGAAGGTCACTCCAATGGTCGCAGGGAACTGCAGGTGGCATACTCAGATCGACGCATCGACTTTGACAGAGCAAACTTGGTAGTGCTACAACACCTAGACGAGGTAGATCCTTTCGTGGCACTGCACAAACAAATTATTGCAAATAAGTATCGTGACCGGGGGGTATGCAGGACGGACGCCGAAGTTACTAGAGAGCACAACTCCACTTTCCTGCATTGGTTCAAAGAGCATATTATTGCTAATCCCCTGGAGGAGGGCTCTAAGGACGGATTGCTCATATGCGCCTTAGCACATGGCCCCCTGCCCAACCTCATAACCTATCAGGTATACGATATCAACGGATACACATTCTACATGGAGGCCAAAGATATGGACAGTGATGATCAGAACTCAGGGGTGACGATGGAATGCATGACCGGCGCCGACAACGGCGCAACTGAAAGATTTTACGGAAGGGTCGAGGAGATCTGGGAGCTTGACTATGCTGGACTGCACAACACGACGATGTTCCGTGTCAGATGGGCTAAGAATGTCGAAAGAGACAACTGGAATTTCACTACCATGACTATACCCGACGCCAAGAGCGCTACCGTGAACGCTATTGCAAAAAATGAGCCATGGGTACACGCTAAGCACGTGACACAATGCTTCTTCATAACCGACCCGTGCAATCCCAGCCGTGTTGTCGTGAGGAGAGGCAAAAGGAACATCATTGGAATGGATGGAGTCGCCAACGAGGAAGAATACGTTCAGTACGGCAACCCAATGAGGGAAGATGACGATGATGATGAAGTATATGTCAAAAGAAGAATCAATACTACATTACCTAAGAAAAATCGTACTCCATGGAAAAGGCAAAGTCACAATGAGGGGCTCAATTATTCTTCAACGAACAAGAAGGGAAAGAAGCTGACTCAAAAACGAAAACGTCAACACTGAGGAACCGTATGCTATCGGTCAAATGATGTAATATATATATGTATGTTCCTATTTTGTATACACACTTAGCCATTATTATGCATGTGTCCAATGATGTAATATATATGTTCGTATTTTGTATACATATTTAACCGTCAAATGATGCAATATATATGGCCTTCCCTTCATTCACTGCTCTTGGAAAAAAAGTGAGAGAAAATAAAGGAAAAGAAAAAGGGAAACTGGTTATAGCAGTAGCGCTTAACTAAAAAAGAGCTACAGCTACTGAAGGTAGCAGTAGCGGTTTCCGTATAAAACCGCTATAGCTGCATGTAATAGTAGTAGCGCGTTTGCTCTAAACACGCTACTGCTACATCCATTTAACCCAAAATCCTCACTCTCTCTGCTTCATCCCGCCTCTTTTCCCCCCAAATCCCCACTCTCTCTTCCCTCACCGCGCCCCGGCGCTCGCCCCCGACCCCGACCCCAGCCTCGGCTCCGAACCCGGCGCTTGCCCGACCCCGACGCTCGCCCCCGACCCCGATGCGCCACGCCTCCCTCCTCTGCTTCCTCTCCTCCCAACCTCGGCCGTCGTCGGGCCTGCCTCCTCGCCCCTGCACCCTCTGTAAACCCCCCTCCAGTGCTCCTCCTCTCTCTGCTAGCTAGGGTTCTTCGGTTAATTTACTTAGGTTTTAGTTAGGGCAGTAGGTTAATTAGGTTATCTATTTAGTTATGAATTTAGCTAGGTTTTAAAATAGGACAGAAATTTAGGGTTAAGCAATTGTAGTTAAAAGCAAATTTAGGTAGGCTGAATTTATATGCAAATTTGAACTGGACATGTCATGTTTGGAATTTGGACATGTGATGTTTTGGACATGTCATATTTGGAAAATGATGATTATGTGTAGGGTAAATGATCCGAGTGGCCTATGTTACGCCGGAATGTTGATTCATTTCCGTTCCGGTGAATTTCAGGCGCTCGATATGTCCATTTTTTAGCAAAGGTCATGCTGAAATTTTCGTGAATTTTGGCATGATTTGTGCTAGATAGTAGGCATATCGAGTGCTAGGAGTTGCTGGGAAACGACATTCCGGCAAACATATATTTATTTTTATGTCATTTTTCATTTTTTCATACTTTTAGAATTAAACGAGAAGACTTAATCATAGGAAACATGTCGAACAACGAAGAAACTGGGCCTTCTGACCAAGATGCAGACGAGATGGATTATGAGGGTGAACAAGAGTACCTCGACTATTTGACTGCTAAGCAAGGTTTGCAGGTCGGCCTCGATGATGGTACTGACGCCGACATCGACACCGATGGCGCCGGCACGGATGGCGGCGCCGAGACCGATGGCGGCGCCGGGACCGGCGGGGAAGATACCGGCGGGGAAGGTACCGATGCCGCTACCGAAAAGAACAAGGCGAAGAAGCAGAGGATACGAAAACCTAACAAACTAGGGATTGGACGACTAGTGATCACAAAGATGGCACCTGGCAAGTTTGAGCCATTAGAGCCGGAAGAACCTCACAAGTGCTATGGGAACCAAGTAGGATGCATCCTACGGGAATGCGCGAGCATCAATGACGATGACTTAAGGAGTAAAGAACATTTGACGCAGTTGCCCGTGACGAAGTTGCACAAGAGATTCAAGTTCCCCGACCGGGATGATAACATAGAAACAACCGTGGGATGATCCAAAGATGAAAAAGATTAACAATCACGCCATGGGCATGTTCAGCAATGATTTGGCCTCCTGGAAAGGGAGGGTAAAACGAGCTTTTGAGGCTGAGGAACCCCTGTCCAAGATTCTGGAGGAAAATCCGACACTTACGGAAGACGAGTTCGAAAAGTTCAAGGACACTTGCGCTACCGAGGCAGCCAAGGCTAAGGCTGCGAAATTCAAGAGCCTTCAGCAAAGGAACATGGGGAAGCATCGCCTCGGAAGCCATGGCTACCTCGGTAAAAGGCCCATATGGGATAAGGAGGACGCGGAACGTGAAGCCGCGGGTATCCCAGACCCCTTCGCGAACTTCACCAACCCCTTGGAGCGTGACTTCATCAGGGCCCGCTACAAGTGGGACAAGGAAAAGAATGTTTTTTACACGGACCAGATCACGAGGAAATTGATTAGACTACTGGTAATTACTCTTTTACCACCTTACATTTAGCTCCATATCTAATCGACTACACATTCCTAAACGGTTCACGGTCCTTCTGCAGGAGAAGCAACACCAGCTTGCAGCCGAAAGCCTTACTTCTCCGATGAGGCCCAAGTGGGACACCCCTCTCAACCAGGCCTTGAACGAACTTAACGGACTCCCTTTGGGCCAGCGGCCGCAATATGGTCGTGTGCACGACACTAGAGACGGCGCCACGTGGAACGTGTTTTACAACGAGGGCCCGGAGGCCAAGAAGCAGAAAAAGAAGTTTAGTCAGGCGGACATCGACGCGAAGGTGAAGCTTGTGGTCGAGAAAAAAGCAGCTGAGGACACGAAAAAAACAGCCGAGGAGAAAAATGAGTTGCTACAGCAGGCAGTCAATGCAGCTGTAACTGCCTGCAGAAATGATTTCGCTACTAACTTGGTTCCAGCTATCATCAACTGGACAAAGGAAAATCCAGACAAGACGGTACATGATTTCCTGTTGCCCAGTTTCGTCGGGAGCAACTCCATGAACAACAACACCACCGCACCATCACTTGCTTACGCGACCGGGCCTCCTCTCGCAGCCGCTCCTGCTCATAGCAGCCCGTTCTCAGTCTCTGGCGCACTAGGTGGGCCTTCGTGTTTGGCTGAGCTCGACGCCGTCACGGTAATTACATGTCGCACCAACATATATATATATATATATATATATATATAATATTCCATTTTCGTTGCCTTACGGATGTTTTACGCCACAGACATATGTGTTTGCAGGCCAAAGAAACCCCGTGCACCATACTCTACTTGATCAAAGGCCAGAAGGTGGACGTGGGAAAGGGGATGATAATGGACCCCTTGCAAGCCACGTTCCACAACCAGCCGATCCCCGCTGGGCACTTCAGGGTTAGCTTGTCCAGTGTGAAATCGGGGCACGAGGATTTGCCTCCTCCAGTACAGCATGTGGGAGAGGACGACGAGACCCCGCCGCGGATTGGAAGCTGCAAGGATTGGGTGCTGCTATGGCCGAAGAATCTTATTCGTCTGGAGCCGGCCGAGAGCACACCAATAACCACACATCAACAAGCATGTGCGGATACCACCACCCCGCCTACGCAATTACCAGCTCCTGTAGTGCCGGGTGAGAGCGGCGGACAACGTGATGAAGGGGGTGCAATAGTACTGGCTGATGTAATTGGTCCTGTAGAACAGAGAATGGATGATGAGACAGAGGTCCACCCTATGGGTTCCCTCAATACAAACGCGTATGACTGTGACATAGATATGATGAGTCAACCATATGACGAATCGGGCTATCAGCATGCTAATGAGGATATGGATGATATGCCCGGGCAGGAAGGTCGTAGCAGGGATTGCAAAAAGTCTCTTTTCACGAAATCCTCACAGGACACGCTTGAAGATGCCGCCTCAACACAGGCTCAACTAGCCGGGCGCGAGAGTCGTACAGTACTTAGCCCGGGAACACTAGGGCAGGGGTTAAGGAAGGGTCTGGAAGGTGTGCCCAAGAAAAAGGAGAGGAAGAGATCGGGGAAAATAGCTTCCTTCAAACAAGCCAGAGCACATAGCAGCCAGACGACGGATTCTGAAGAGCGTATACCCGTGAAAGGTGCGGCCATGTTCCATCTCACGGGCGAGCCGATGCTACCGCCGAAACCGCTGGAGGCACTATCAGGGGATCTCAGGAGACTGCACGACCATGTGTGTTGTCGACTGAGAAAAGCCTACTAGCCTCAAAGGATCCAGGATATCTGACATACGCGGCTCGTGTGCCTGAGGGGAAGTGCTACATCGACACACGGCCCGCGGAGGTGTTCTTCCTGTGGTTTGACCATATCTTTGAGATGTTTCTGACAAGGCGGCTTGATTTCACAATCGTCCTCCTTTTTGCGCTATATATGAGCTTCGTCATGAAGAGAGAAGAAGTCTCGCAAATCTGTGTGGCGGTTCCGTACTACATGCACGAGTCTTTCTTGAGTCTCGGCAACTTTGAGCGTGAAACTACTAGGGACTACCTCCAAAACTTCATGGTACAGAATAAGGACCAGGAAATTGTCCTCCTGCCTTATCATCCAAAGTAAGTCAGTTCTGGACAACCCTTTCGTACATTTCAATCATTCCTTCTCGCTCATATGGAGAATAATTTGAGGTGTCTTTTCCCCGCAGCAATGGGCGCGCCGTCCTTATCGTTCTTTACCCGCGAGTCTCCCACGCCGTGTATTTCGACCCTTCCAGAGACTACGAGAAAAAGGACTACACCCACATAATGAATATTCTAGATGATGCTCTCCAAGGCTTCAGCATTAGAGGTGGCACGTGCAGATCAGGAAACAAAGGAACAAGAAGATGGGTTTCGCGCATAAAACTAACTTCTCATGCATCCATGTCCCTAAACCAAGCAAGAAGGATGGTTTCTACATCGTCCATCTCATGATTGAGTTCAGCACGGATGACCAAAAGCTTTGCATGACAAGCAGAAATGATGATCATATCCACAAGTGGCTAGAATCTCATGGAGAAGCGGATTATAAACTTAGAGATGACTTCTTTCGCATCCAAAGGGACATTGCGACGATCATCATGAAAGAAGTCGTCGATGAGAAGGGGATCTTCCACCACGGCCCTATATCGCGAGCTGACATCCGAACTCGCATAGGCATGCAATGTCTAGACCTCACGCCGTTCAAGAAGCTAGGGTCCATCCTCGATGATACGGAAGGATGGAAGTTCTAGTGATTTACGATGCCGATGATGATGATATGTGTCGGTTGAACTTGTATACTTTCTGTAGCGATGAAACTTTGTGATGTCCACGGTCCCTGCCGAACATGCGTAACGCTAATTTGTTAATTTGCGTACGATGACCTGTGTACCTCTAGTTAATTAGTTTGTGTACTGTGTGTTGCATCTAGTTCCTAACCCTTTCTTTTTCGTGTTGCTCTAGTATATATTGTTGCATACGATTGTACATCCTCTTGATGAAGATGCATCTCTAACAAGTACCTAGTTTCTTGATGGCGAAGTGCTATGTCGTGTACGAAGGGAAGGTTCCGGGAGTGTATGACGAGTGGCATGAGTGTCAGGCGCAAGTTCAGGGGGTCTCGGGCGCCAGCCATAAAGGCTTCAAAAGCAGACAAGAAGCACAAGCTAGTTACTTGAGGTTCAGGCGAGCGCGAGAGAGGACTCATGACCGCCGCCTCATGTACTACATAGTTCCACTATCACTCATAGTGATAGCAGTTCTCGCGTATATCATTGTTTAGATGGATGACGTTGTAGTTGCAAGTATTCGAGACTTGCATGTATCGCTATTTTTGAGATGATGACGAGATACCACTTTGTGTTGGATGATGATTATGATGAGACTATTTGTATGTATATTCTATGATTACATTTGTGGTCTCACAGCGATTTGTATGTGTATGATGATGACATTTGTATGTGCTAAAGATTCGTGTATAAAGCCTGTTCAAATACAAAACAAATATGCAGAAAAAATAAAAAACTACTAAAATTAGCAGTAGCGAGTGGAGGAAAGTTAGCAGCAGCGTGACTATAGTAGTAGCGCGTCCTGCCAAAGCGCGCTAGAGCTATTAGCAGTAGCGAGCTTCCACGCAGCACGCTGCTGCTACACTTGTATAGCAGTAGCGCGAGCGCGCACGCGCTGCTGCTATGGGTTAGCTGTAGCGCCCTATTAGTAGCGCCGGCGCCCGTGCTACTGGTAGGCCAAAAACCCGCGCTGCTGCTAGGCTTTTCCCTAGTAGTGTTGCTAAGCATCTTGCCAGCATTATGGGTACCCAGGATATTGTTTCTTGAGATCTTCTGAAGTGGTTTCAGTTCTGGACTTGTTTTGCTGCGGCATTTATTTGCACTGGTCGCCAACTTTGACAACCAGTGTATATGATATGCTGCTTTGTTCCCTATATTTGCACTGGTGGCGAACTTTGATGCCCAGTGGATGTAATATGTGTAATAGCCGTGATAGCCTAGCGTAAGTTGCTTGCTTATTTATTTCCTTGTTGTCTTGTTTATTTTTTTGCTTGTAGTTAGTGATGTTCTTTTTCCGTGGTTTGCTTGTGGCGGCAATAACCTATTTTTTAATACTAGGCCACAATAACCATGGGCTACATATTTACTGTAGTGACACTGGGCCTCCTATGGGCCGTAGAAACAATGGGCCTTCTACGGGCCCTAGAAACAATGGGCGTTCTACAGGGCGTAGAAACAATGGGCCTTCTATGGGTCATAGACACAATGGGCCATCTACTCCCCATATCATCAATGGGCCTTCTACGGGTCGTATGATCGATTGCCCAAATATGGGCCAATAACAAACCGCATTATGGCTGTAAATGGGCTAGAGTTGGAATCGTCCGTTCATGGGCCAACCATAACGGGCCGTCGTTAATCGACCATATTTGATGACGCTATGAAAACGGCCCAACGTATTAACGGACCACAAACGGGCCAACTGTAACCACAGGCTAAATTTGGCCCACAAGCAGAAAATGACAGTAACGGGCCGTAAGTAACCGAATGCTGGAAATGAGCCCAAGAATAAATGGACCGTCGGAGGGCCGAAAGATAACATGGGCTGGAAACAGCCCAACGGAATAATGAGCCGTTAATGGGTATAAAGTGATACAATGTTCATTACGGGCCAGTTTCACCACGGGCCGTTAATGGGCCAAGAGTTACAAATGGCCTCATATGGGCCGAAAGACGTCATGGGCCATACATGGGTCGGAAGTTAAAAAGGGCCAGAATCATATTGGATGGCCCAAATGACGCTACTGGGCCTAATTCGGATAGGTTGTAACGGGCCCTGGGTTAGCGGGCTATAAATGGGCTATATGCGAATAGGCCGTTAACAGGCTTTCCGTGGGCCGGCCTGCCACCTTTTGACCAAGTCAAACGGGCCGGCCTTTTCACAGGAATGGGCCTCTGTTGGGCCGTGCCACGTGTCGACGTACCATAGGCGCCTTCTGTCCAATGAGTGGATGACATCTGTCCCAATGGTGAGCCGACACGTGTTTCCTCCAGCCAATGATGATTTTACACATGGACAATCCCCATTGGTCGGGGCTGTTAACGGGTTATCGGATCCAAAACCGGACCCGATAGCTTTACGGCGAGCCGTTACGGTGGATGCCACATGTCGGTCACCCTTGACGAAAGCACTTCTATGACGCGCGATTTATCGTCATGGAAGTGGACACTTCCGTGATGCTAATTTTGGTAATGTCATGGAACACTTCTACGACAGCACTGGTATGAATATCTTGATTCTGTTATAAAATCGTCATGGATGTACATGCATGACAGAAAACGTGACCTACTGTGACAAACACGTATCATCATGGAAGTGTATTTTTTGTAGTGTAGATTGCAGTTGGCTAAGTCCCGACAGAAGAGTTATTATGATGCAAAGCACCGTCAGATCAGTTTTGAACCCGGAGAACATGTATACCTCTGAGTCACACCTATGAAGGGAATCAAGAGATTTCAGACTCGTGGAAAATTGGCACCAAGATATATTGGTCCGTTCCCAGTTATGTCCAGAGTGGGTACTGATTGCGTATCCATTGGAATTGACCCCGGAATTGTCAGAAGTACACAATGTGTTCCATGTCTCACAGCTAAGACGATGTATATCGCCTCCAGAGAAAAAGACTGATATGGCAGAATTAGAGCTGGCTAAGGATTTAACGTATGAGGAGAAACCGTTCCGAATCTTGGATGAAATGGAAAGGGTCACTCGCAGTAAAGCAATAAAGTTTTAGGGTTCAGTGGGAACACCACACCGAGGAAGAAGAAACTTGGGAACGAGAGGAATTTCTAAGGGCAACCTATCCAGAATTGTTTTCCCGAGCAACCGAATCTCGAGGACGAGATTCATCCTAAGTGGGGGAGGTTTGTGACAGCCTGGTTTTTGCCCTCTTTTCTTCTTCTGATTTTTATTGCCATTTGATTTGAATTTGGGTTTTGAATCAACTCAGTTGGACTTAAAACATTTGGGCATACCTTTGATTTTCACCCAAGTGGCCCATCTCACTCTCAAACCATCATTTCCTCTCTGATATATCCCAAAATGATCCTAGGAAATGAAAAATATTCATTTTCTCTTCAAAACCCCACTTCAGCAACATATGCTCCAAAGCAACCCTCATTTTCTTTGCTCACAAAAATCTGAGAAAATTCCCAAATATTCTCCGAACCTTGGCACACATCCCTGAGCAAAAATATTGCATAGGTTTTTGAAAAAAGTTTCTACAGAAAATCATTACTGTTCTGGTGAGAAAATGCAGTTTCTACAGGAAGTGCATTTTTCCTTGATCCAATGGAGATGAAATTTTTAGGGCTTCATTACCCTCCTAAGAAGCTACTAACCACCAAAAATCAGCCCTAAACTCTTTCTGGTTTACTCACAGTTAACCTCACAAGTTACTCACCAGAAACTTGCCAGGAAGAAACGAACTCACACAGAGCTCTTGTGACCAACTCAAACCCATGGAGTGACTCAAACCATCAAGGACTACACACCATACATGAATTTAAGACCAGCTGTGGCTCTATGCCAGAGTTCGCGTGGTGACCACGCGTGTGCACCATGCCAACGTGCTTGTCGACGCGCTCTTGATGCCGCCGACGGCTCTGTTTCGCGCGTGCTCGCTTCCCACCCCGCCGCGCCTTGCCAAACTTCGCCACAATCGCTGTCCCGACGCCCTTAACCCCCCGGCACTCGCCGACGCTGGAGCTCACCGCAGCGAGCACGGGCACGACGTGGCCAAGCCAACAGTGCGCCCGTGCCCACTGTGCTCGTCGCCACACGCGTCCTGTGCTCTTCTCCGCTCGCCCATAGTGGCCGCATGATCGACGGCATCTTCTCCCCCTCTCACTAACGCCAATCGTCGCCGGGCACCGCTTTAGAGAACTCCGGCGGAGCCTCGAGGCCCTCTCCTCCCTCGCCTATATATACGGCCCTCCCCAGCCTCTCCGAGCATCACCAAACACTCATACATCCCTCACAACGCCGTAGATAGCCGCAGCCCGGCCGGGCAGGCCTCGGGCTGCCGTCCTCGAGCTTGAGCTCACCGGCGATCCGCTCTGTTCGCCTCCACCCATCCAGCCCCTCTCGAGCTCGTGCAACTTCTCCGGCGCATCCGTGGTGCTTCACTGGTGCCCACTGACCCGCTTGGAGCCCATGGAATCGCCTCCCTCCGTCGTCTTCTTCATCTCTGGTGAGACCCGACCGCAGTCACCGCTTGTGAGCTTGATTTCGAGCTGCTCCGGTCATGTCTCGTCAAGCCACGGGTACATGCAGGTGTGCCTCGACCCCCTCTCTCTTTCTATCCCTCTAGATCCAGCCAAGGACCCCTCCTCGCTGGCGTGAGCTCTGGCGAAGCGCCGCCCCCTCTGTTTCTCTCCCTCCCCCTCCACACCTGACCGGTGGGGCCTGCTGTCAGCCTCTCGACTCTCACCCGAAGCGGTACGAGTGGAGGCGTATTCTGAAAATACGCCATCGACGGCACCCCCCTGGTTTCTGTTTTATTCAAATTTAATTCAAATTTTGACCAGAAACTTTGACCAGCCATAACTTTTAAACCATAAGTCCAAATGAATTGATTCTTTTTGCATTGTGTTTATTTTGGAAAGTTCTAGCAGCACACCGAAATGTAGATTTTGCTTTGCTGTCTAGAATTTCTGGTGATTTTCAGAGTGATTCTTGATATTTTCTTTCTCTTTTTTAAATTTTTCAGCGGGAGAAGCTTGTCTTGAGGATCACCAGGAGGAGTGTGAACCCCCTCTGCACTAAGGCAAGCCACACCAACATTTACATGGTGTCATTTCAATATTTGTGATTTTCAACTTGAATATGAGTTATTTCATGCATTTAAAATTATTTAAATAAATATTGATTTTGCTAGTTACTTGTTCTGCTTGAAATACTAGATTCCAGTAGTGTGATGAAGTTAGTATGAGTCAGTAGAAGTAACTTTTGCTTATGTGATAATGACATGGTTATGACACGACTAGCACTGGTATTATTTTTCTTAAGAAAGAAGTTGATTCTACTAAGTGATATCATGACTAAAAATGAAGAGTATCAAGAACCAGTAAGATCAGTATGGTTGATGATGACTAGTGCCAGTATAGATTTAATGATGTTGATCCGTTTACTTGTAGTGGTATGTAATGCATGTTGGATGGTTGCATATTCATGGCATATCATGACGCCCATTCTTTTTATTTCAAGTTAAACTTGATGTTAATTCAACTTGAACATAACGTTGATCGGGTCATGGTGCCACTAAATCGAGTTTTTCCCAGTGCAACCACATTTGCCTTTATGGGAAGGCCTTTATTCGGTCCCTTGTCATGCCTCTGGTCGGTACCTCCAACGAGGGAAGGTTATGTGCGTGCGGTACCCTGGCCCGGTAAGCAGACATAACCTTGTGTGCCCGTTTGTTGTTATGGTACCTTGTCCCCGTTTGGGACCGTTTATGTTTTGCAACGATGGTGGCCGTTGATGCCTTTGGTAGGCACGGGGCCACCTAGGACTTAGCCCATTGGGGAGTGAGTCAGAGTAGCCGGGGGAGTGTCATGGTAATGGGAGGGTTTCGTCGGAATGTTGTTGGTCCGCCCGAATGGGAGTGCGAGGGCATGGATTCCGTGGTGTGGGTACAATGCGCTACCTCTGCAGAGTGAATTTAATGTATCGATAGCCGCGTCCTCGGTTACGGACACAACTCGGGAGTAGGTCACACCATGGATCAACATTTATAAGTAATCGTGCACACTAATGATAATCACTTTGCACTGTTTGAAAGATGATGGTTGAGAAATTATGATGATGGTGGAGACCAAAGTGTTGATTTCTTTTGTGACCCGAGAAAGATCATAGTTTGGTTACAAGGTAACCCGTTCGGTAAGAATGTCTGAGTGACTTGGTGCACGAGTTGTTTTCACTGCATTAGTAGTATGATTTTGCATTGCATTTAATTTGATTAAATATCATGATATTGTTTGTCGTTATGCTTATGATTGTTGTGAGCTTGCAAGTACATTCAATGTACTGACCTGGCGTGTCATGCCAGATTTCAGGAAAGTTTCATTGGATCGAAGTGCTGCCCGAGTCTAGATCGTGTCCACATCGGTGTCCATGTAATATGGAGTCCCGCTTCGTCGTCGTTCCGCTGCCGCGTAGTTGCCGTGAACGGGGCCCCTTTATGTTCACTAAATAATGGACATAGTGTTCAGCCGCACCGTGTGTGCCGCTTGGCCTCGCTACTTGATGTAACATCGAACTATGTTCCGCTCGTATCAATAAAGCGGTTGTTTTCTGTACCAAGATGTTGTGTGTTGCCACAAGACTTGATCTCTGGGATGGCAATGCAAGGTAAACCGGTTGCCCTGAGCCGGGGTGCCACATTTTCCATGCAACGATTCCCAATACCGTCCCATTCAGGGATGATGGTCAGGTGGTGGGTACTTGTGGCGGCGCCGGTGGCGGCGATATTGGGATCCCGCTCCCGAGGACGTCGCAGGACACAGCGGCTCGTGCACGAGAGATGGAGTTTCTTCGAACAGATCTGGATGAAAACTTGCTTTCTGCTACTGCCAAGGCCGGCGGTGGCGGCGTTGTCTGCGTCGTTCCCTTCTTGAAGTCATCATCGTGGAGAAGTTCAAGGCCACTCTCTGCTACCTCCGCACTACAAGAAATATGTCAACTTGTGACCACCACTATTGGTCACTGAAAGGTCATTGTTTTTTATTTGCCATCTTTTTGTGACAAAAAACAGATGGTCAAAAGCTGGCAGTCGTAAAATGAAATTAACGACCTTCTTCGGGATAAGGTCATAAACATTTACGACCAAAACAAAAGGTCGTGGAACCCATGACCTTTTGTTTTGGTCACTCGCTGTCTGCCCAGGCCACGTCGGATCCGACGTGGCAATCTGACGTGGCAAAATTGCGACCAATTGAAAAGGTCGTTGATAAGATTCAGCCCGGTCCAATTTGGTGTTTTACATGGGCCGAGCCCAACAATTCGGCATTTTTTATATTTTTTTCATCAATTTTTGGTCGGGATCATGGGCCAAGCCCAATATGGCAGCCTTTTTTATTGTTGGGCCGCGACCATTTTGGCTAAACAATTTAATTTCTTTTTTTATTAAATGGGACTAGTCAGATGGGTCCCAATTGTTAGGTTCTGGTAACAGGTTTCCATTTCTCAGGTAAGTGGGTCCCATCTATCAGACTCATATTCTTCATATTTCAAGCAGTATTTAGATTGGCAGAGAGAAAAACACACATAATACTTAAAAAAGAGCAACCAGATCACATAATACAAGCTCTATCCGTGCCATTACAAAGGGCCATGTATAATACAATACTTTACAAGCTCTACAAGTGTAATATAGTACTACTTCACAAGCTCCTGGCATGAACAACACACTGGACTCTCTCATATTTCTATGCAACTTCAACAGGACAATAACTTCGGTAGTTAGGGCTGGAACCATAGTCAGATGAACAACATGCCAGACTCGCTCGACGGCGATAGTTAGGGCTGAGACCAAACAAAACAGCAACATGGCTTCCTCTGTCATCCTGTTACATGAATCAGAGAAGAATGAGAAAAACTGGGGCAAATATATTATGAACAGACCATTCAAGAAAAGGACATGTATTTAGAATGATAACACAAATTCAGTTAGTACCATGCTTTTTGTTGTCGAGCTAGTTAAAATGAGATAGTAGTTCATATAAGAAACAGAGACACAATATGAATATGCATGGCACATATGCAGGTTGTGCAAAAAACTGCACTACAACACATTGCGCCTAAAACAAAATACCATTCTACTATCACGACCATACATTCAACTGGCATGATCTAACAATACTCATCAGCACACACATACTAACATCACAAAGGCAGGAGAGAATAAAGGGAACAAAGGAAGATACCTGTGGATGATAGTCTCGACGATGATCTGGATTGAGTTAGCATTGATGAGGAAGTGGATGGTCTCCATGGTGTACTTTAGATGCACACAGCCATGAGCTTCTTGCCGCTGTTACATCCGTTCGCTCGATGATGGGTACCAATGCATTCAAGTTGAACAAAACCACCAACATTAACCCACAGCTTCAAGTACAAGCAAGTATATATCAAGTGACAGTGAAAACAAGTTGAGAAAAACACTGTAAATATCTATTTCATGTCATGCATAATTCAAACCGAATAAACCTATGCATACGAAGGTGAAATATTACAAAGAAAGCACTCATCAAGTAGCATGCATACAAAATCTTTGTGTCGGCAGTAGTAAATACTCTCTGTGTTAGCAGTAGTAAAACTCATGCAGTACCAAGTTAACAACTTTGAGTCAGAAAAGCTAGAAGTGTCTCTTAAGAGACACCAGAACTTAGAATTAAGGCACATATCATATTATGAACAACATCAGCACCATGGCAGTAACAATTAACAGTAGTAGGACATTAATGGGGCACAACTTAGTTAACTGCAGACGGATGGACAGACAATTACCTTCTCGAGGCAGGGGCGAGCGTCCTTGAAGTCGAGGAAGATGAGCGTGAGGGTGGCGCTAATGGCACTCCAGGACATGTTGAGGCCGAGCAGCAACGCCACAAGCATGCCCAAGGTGATGGTGTACATGCCGAAGGTGATTTTCTCCCCAGATTCAGTGCATGGAACAGCTCCCTTCCGTTCCCAACAGCAGCAAGGTACTGGTTCTACTGTCGTGCAAAGAAAAATCTTGTAAGCATGATAGAAGGCTGGGATGGTAGGAAGTGAAAATCATGTCTAACAACATGAGCAGAGCACTAGTTACAAGCATGATAGAAGGCTGGGTGAAGAATATACGAAACTGAACCAATCAATTCAATTCGAAGGGTGTATCTTGTGTAAATGATGCTAGCAATCTCAGTTTCATGCACACACACACACACACACACACACACACACACACACACACACACACACATATATATATATATAGCAGAAATTTTATTAGATAATCCTAACTCCATACTTAACAGATATTCATTCCTCAAAATACTCAACAGAGAGTATTCCCTACCACAAGCAGCAAGATGAGCGGGGTTTGGGCGAGATCCAGCGAGGTGCAGGGCTGCTTGTTGGGTAACTAGTACCTGGATGTATGGAGTGAGGAGGGAGAGCTGCAACATACTAATATTGGGCGTGAAGAGTGGAAACTACCATATATTGCCCAAGAATTGAACCCAGCTTTGACATGCATGCTGCAATTCAACTCCATTGGTTGTCACAGAGATAAGATGAAAATCAACATTGTTTTGTTTGCCACTTACTGATGAAGCTACTAATCAGGATTAAATGCAGACAGTAGTAGTAGAAGTAGCATAGCAGTATATATATTAATTTGACTAAACTGAACCAACACCACAAGTCTGCATACAATGAAGTTACTAGGTAGGGATCATATAACATGAGGCAGATGGATGATTAGCAAACATGCTGGGTGGCCAAGAAATGAACATCATATAAAATACTCCTACTACTGTAGTAGTTAATATGATGAGACAAAGGACAGCAGCATGTAGAGTTCCTGATGCACTGGAGTGGCCCAACTCGGCTGCACCACACCGAGGCACTGTTGTTCCATCGAGCTCGACCATGTGCAGGCTTCATCATCACCGTGGAGGTCCCGGTGGTCATCCTGGTCCATGGAGTGTGAATCTTATTATTTCATTTCAGAGAACGTGAAACACAAATGGCATGTATATGGATCACTGTGGACAAGCAAACTTCGCTAATAAATATGAACAAGGCCTACTATAGCATAGCAGGTAAGGAGTTAGATTAACTCAAGTATTGGTGACTAATAGACCTATTATTTCATTTAAGAGAAAGCCTGAAACACAAATGGCATGCATATAGATACCAAGGACAAGCACACTTAGCTAATAAATATGTACAAGGTCTACTATAGCATAGCAGGCAAGTATTGGTGACAAATAGACCTATATTAAGAGTAAACAAAACTAGCTCAGAAAACAACTCTATATTAAGAGTATCATGTGTGAATGTGATACAGTAAAAAATTGCATGCTATGTACATCAAGTTAAAAGGCACAAGTTATACAGTAGCCTAAAGCAGAGCAAGTGTACAGCAAGTTGATAAAAGAATGCCCAGTCATGGCATTTGATTTCACAAGAGAAGAATGTGTAAGGTGCAATGTTGTGTACACTTTGTATATGTAAGCATGTTGCACTCCTACCTATATCTAGTAGCTGAATTAGTACACGCATAGACTAATCCTGCCTGTCTAGTAGCTCAAGTGACATCTCAATCGTCCTATTTGGATATAAACTTCAGCTCAAATAGGGACGTCTCTTTGGTATAAGCTAGAAAAGTCTATGCCGTAAGAGATGACGAGAACCGAACTGTTGTCTCTTACAGTTAACAGAATTTCGTAGCTAACCTCTGCAATCGGGAATATCTTGAACAGTATGTGTCCCTTCCTGATACAGGCCAATTAGTGGTTTCTATGGTGTTCCGCGTACCGCTAGCTTTGCCCGGCAACGCCATTCTGACTAAAAACAAGGTTCCCACATTCAGACTTAGCGACAAAGAAAATCCACCAACTAATCACATCAATTGCTTATGCACCTAAAACATTTACTAGGAAGTGGGAACATTTTGAACCTAAAATTCTTCTCCGTTACTGGATCAGGTGACCAGAAGCTATGCAAACTAATTTAGTGGAAACCAAATAGACACATCATCCCACATATTTCCTGCTAGAGATTCCTGGGAGCTGCACTCACCAGCCTACCCCTGCTGAAGGTGAAGTCCTCGATTCCGTGGCCACTGAAGAAATCCGCCACCTCCTGCAGCACCGGCGGCTTGTCCAGGTCAAACTCGTGCGTGCATCCAGAACACCTACGAACCACGCAGAAGAAGAGTCAGCTCACACGCACGCACGTACCGAAGTGGTATACAATATCTTATTGAATCGAAGGAATCAAAGCGGCGAGAACCGAACTATTGGAGAGACGAGATCGACGGATCACTCACGTGGCGGAGGTCGGCCTTGAGGGGCGCCGCGGCCTCCGGGGACGACGAGGCCGCCGTCGTCACCGCGGAGGCAGTCACCCGCGAGGGCGGCCAGCAGGCTTGGCCTGGACGTGCTTGACCTTGGAGAGGATCTCCCGTGGCCGCCATCGCTGCTGCTGCTAGATCTGAGCTTCGGGGATTGGGGATCGGGGAGACTAAACCCTAGCTGCAGCGGAGGAAGAAGAAGAGCTGGGAGCAGGAGCGTGGTTCGGGTGCAGCGCGAGGGAAGGAGGGCGCCGCCGGTGCCAGCGCGAGGGAAGGAGGGCGCAGCGCGAGGGGTGAGGGAGAGGCTGATCTGGATCGGGGACAGAGAGAGGGAGGCGGCGGGCGGAAGGAAGGGAGGAGAGGTGAGAGAGAGGTAGGGTTTGGTGCGGTAGTTTTTTTCCTTTTCTTTGCATGCATGGATGGATGGACGTTGGATTGGTAGCAATGGATGGTAGGATGTCTGCCATCTCATCGATCCGTCCCACAAACGGTTCCACCAATCACAATGTAGTACACACTTTGATGATTTTATAACCATCAAAATTGGCCGTAATCGATTAAATAATATGCTAAATCATGTCACCTATTTTATAACATCATAGAATTAGAGAAAATAAGAACAATAGCATCGTGTCACAAGTGAGACTTGTTTTTTAGAAAAATAAGAAACCTGGAATAATACAAACATCTTTAAAAAATGATCTCAAAAATGAGTTTTATTTGCAAAAAAACATTTTCTACCTTTGGAGTGTCGAAAATGGTATATATATTTTTGAAGCATCTACCAATATTTGTTGCAAAATGGCACCACTCTATTTTTCAATAATATTAGATCATATTTTAGGTACAATTGACCAAATGCTTGTGTCTCAATAGCTGTCTATCCACCTCTCGTCAATAATTGAGGAGGTTTTTCAAGTGCCCATTTTCCATTTTTTTCGAGTGCCCAAAAGAAGGTTTTTTTGTGAAGAACCTACCAAATAATTGTTGCAAAATTGGACCAAATCATTTTTCTAAAATACTAGGCCATATTTAATGCACAATTGACCAAATGGTTTGGTGTAAAAAGTTTTGATCCACCTCTCGTGAAAAAGACAAATTTCCGCCGATTCAGTTGGAAGCGGGTCAAATTTGAACTGTAGCTGCCTTGTAGTTTGCTCTTTATTTTTTCCAAAAATCATTGCTAGGTACATAAGTATCTATTTAATCAGAGAAACACCAAAAAAATTAAAAGATTCAACCAGTAGCTAGGAACGATCATTCCCGCCGTTTTGACCGCATTTTGAAACGGGCATAAAAAATTAAAAAAAATTGAAAAATTGGGAAACCTTCGCATTGTCTCATTATATTTGGACAAATTCCTAGGAAAAATAATAAACTTGTAATACGGCAATTATTTTAAAAAAGTGTTCTCAGAAACGAGCTATCACGTGTGGAAATCAATGGCTTTCAAGCCAAATGATCAATCTTATGGCCACATTCATGGCATAGTTTGTTGAAATGATATCATATTGTACACAAGGGTGCATATTGGAATGGCAAACAATGTTACCTAAGGAAGTTTTCATTTTCTTTGGACGAAAAAACGATTTTCCATTTTTCGAGTGCCCAAAAGGAGGTTTTTTTGTGAAGGACCTCCCAAATAATTGTTGCAAAATTGGACCAAATCAATTTTCTAAAATAGTAGGACATATTTAATGCACAATTGACAAAATGGTTAGGTGTAAAAAGTTTTGATCCACCTCTCGTGAAAAAGACAAATTTCCGCGATTCAGTTGGAAGCGGGTCAAATTCGAACTGTAGCTGCCTTGTAGTTTGCTCTTTATTTTTTTCCAAAAATCATTTCTAGGTACATGTATCTATTTAATAAGAGAAACACCAAAAAATCCAATATTCAACCAGCTAGGAACGGTCATTCCCGCCGTTTTGACCGCATTTTGAAACGGGCATAAAAAATCAAAAAAATTGGGAAACCTTCGCATTGTATCATTATATGTGGCCAAATTCCCAGGAAAAATAACAAACTTGTAATACGGCAATTATTTAAAAAAAGTGTTCTCAGAAACGAGCTATCACGTGTGGAGATCAATGACTTTCAAGCCAAATGATCAATCTTATGGCCACATTCATGGCATAGTTTGTTGAAATGATATCATATTGTACACAAGGGTGCATATTGGAATGGCAAACAATGTTACCTAAGGAAGTTTTCATTTTCTTTGGACGAAAAAACGATTTTCCATTTTTCGAGTGCCCAAAGGAGGTTTTTTTGTGAAGGACCTCCCAAATAATTGTTGCAAAATTGGACCAAATCAATTTTCTAAAATAGTAGGACATATTTAATGAACAATTGACAAAATGGTTAGGTGTAAAAAGTTTTGATCCACCTCTCGTGAAAAAGACAAATTTCCGCGATTCAGTTGGAAGCGGGTCAAATTCGAACTGTAGCTGCCTTGTAGTTTGCTCTTTATTTTTTCCAAAAATCATTTCTAGGTACAGAAGTATCTATTTAATTAGAGAAACACGAAAAAAATCCAATATTCAACCAGCTAGGAACGGTCATTCCCGCCGTTTTGACCGCATTTTGAAACGGGCATAAAAAATCAAAAAAATTGGGAAACCTTCGCATTGTGTCATTATATGTGGCCAAATTCCCAGGAAAAATAACAAACTTGTAATACGGCAATAATTAAAAAAAAAGAGTTCTCAGAAATGAGCAATCACGTGTGGAGATCAATGACTTTGAAGCCAAATGATCAATCTTATGGCCACATTCATGGCATAGTTTGTTCAAATGATCTCATATTGTGCACAAAGGTGCATATAGGAATGGCAAACAATGTTTCCTAAGGAAGTTTTCATTTTCTTTGGACGAAAAAACAATTTTCCATTTTTCGAGTGCCCAAAAGGAGATTTTTTGTGAAGTACCTCCCAAATAATTGTTGCAAAATTGGACCAAATCAATTTTCTAAAATAGTAGGACATATTTAATGCACAATTGACAAAATGGTTAGGTGTAAAAAGTTTTGATCCACCTCTCGTGAAAAAGACAAATTTCCGCGATTCAGTTGGAAGCGGGTCAAATTCGAACTGTAGCTGCCTTGTAGTTTGCTCTTTATTTTTTCCGAAAATCATTTCTAGGTACATAAGTATCTATTTAATCAGAGAAACACCAAAAAATCCAATATTCAACCAGCTAGGAACGGTCATTCCCGCCGTTTTGACCGCATTTTGAAACAGGCATAAAAAATCAAAAAAAGTGGGAAACCTTTGCATTGTGTCATTATATGTGGCCAAATTCCCAGGAAAAATAACAAACTTGTAATACGGCAATTATTTAAAAAAAAGTGTTCTCAGAAACGAGCTATCACGTGTGGAGATCAATGACTTTCAAGCCAAATGATCAATCTTATGGCCACATTCATGGCATAGTTCGTTGAAATGATATCATATTGTACACAAGGGTGCATATTGGAATGGCAAACAATGTTACCTAAGGAAGTTTTCATTTTCTTTGGACGAAAAAACGATTTTCCATTTTTCGAGTGCCCAAAAGGAGGTTTTTTTGTGAAGGACCTCCCAAATAATTGTTGCAAAATTGGACCAAATCAATTTTCTAAAATAGTAGGACATATTTAATGCACAATTGACAAAATGGTTAGGTGTAAAAAGTTTTGATCCACCTCTCGTGAAAAAGACAAATTTCCGCGATTCAGTTGGAAGCGGGTCAAATTCGAACTATAGCTGCCTTGTAGTTTGCTCTTTATTTTTTCCAAAAATCATTTCTAGGTACATAAGTATCTATTTAATTAGAGAAACACCAAAAAAATCCAATATTCAACCAGCTAGGAACGGTCATTCCCGCCGTTTTGACCGCATTTTGAAACGGGCATAAAAAAATCAAAAAAACTGGGAAACCTTCGCATTGTGTCATTATATGTGGCCAAATTCCCAGGAAAAATAACAAACTTGTAATACGACAATTATTTAAAAAAAAGAGTTCTCAGAAATGAGCTATCACGTGTGGAGATCAATGAGTTTGAAGCCAAATGATCAATCTTATGGCCACATTCATGGCATAGTTTGTTCAAATGATCGCATATTGTGCACAAAGGTGCATATAGGAATGGCAAACAATGTTTCCTAAGGAAGTTTTCATTTTCTTTGGACGAAAAAACGATTTTCCATTTTTCGAGTGCCCAAAAGGAGATTTTTTGTGAAGGACCTCCCAAATAATTGTTGCAAAATTGGACCAAATCAATTTTCTAAAATAGTAGGACATATTTAATGCACAATTGACAAAATGGTTAGGTGTAAAAAGTTTTGATCCACCTCTCGTGAAAAAGACAAATTTCCGTGATTCAGTTGGAAGCGGGTCAAATTCGAACTGTAGCTGCCTTGTAGTTTGCTCTTTATTTTTTCCAAAAATCATTTCTAGGTACATAAGTATCTATTTAATCAGAGAAACACCAAAAAATGCAATATTCAACCAGCTAGGAACGGTCATTCCCGCCGTTTTGACCGCATTTTGAAACAGGCATAAAAAATCAAAAAAATTGGGAAACCTTTGCATTGTGTCATTATATGTGGCCAAATTCCCAGGAAAAATAACAAACTTGTAATACGGCAATTATTTAAAAAAAAGTGTTCTCAGAAACGAGCTATCACGTGTGGAGATCAATGACTTTCAAGCCAAATGATCAATCTTATGGCCACATTCATGGCATAGTTTGTTGAAATGATATCATATTGTACACAAGGGTGCATATTGGAATGGCAAACAATGTTACCTAAGGAAGTTTTCATTTTCTTCGGACGAAAAAACGATTTTTCATTTTTCGAGTGCCCAAAAGGAGGTTTTTTTGTGAAGGACCTCCCAAATAAGTGTTGCAAAATTGGACTAAATCAATTTTCTAAAATAGTAGGACATATTTAATGCACAATTGACAAAATGGTTAGGTGTAAAAAGTTTTGATCCACCTCTCGTGAAAAAGACAAATTTCCGCGATTCAGTTGGAAGCGGGTCAAATTCGAACTGTAGCTGCCTTGTAGTTTGCTCTTTATTTTTTCCAAAAATCATTTCTAGGTACATAAGTATCTATTTAATTAGAGAAACACCAAAAAAATCCAATATTCAACCAGCTAGGAACGGTCATTCCCGCCGTTTTGACCGCATTTTGAAACGGGCATAAAAAAATCAAAAAAACTGGGAAACCTTTGCATTGTGTCATTATATGTGGCCAAATTCCCCGGAAAAATAACAAACTTGTAATACGACAATTATTTAAAAAAAAGAGTTGTCAGAAATGAGCTATCACGTGTGGAGATCAATGACTTTGAAGCCAAATGATCAATCTTATGGCCACATTCATGGCATAGTTTGTTCAAATGATCTCATATTGTGCACAAAGGTGCATATAGGAATGGCAAACAATGTTTCCTAAGGAAGTTTTCATTTTCTTTGGACGAAAAAACAATTTTCCATTTTTCGAGTGCCCAAAAGGAGATTTTTTGTGAAGTACCTCCCAAATAATTGTTGCAAAATTGGACCAAATCAATTTTCTAAAATAGTAGGACATATTTAATGCACAATTGACAAAATGGTTAGGTGTAAAAAGTTTTGATCCACCTCTCGTGAAAAAGACAAATTTCCGCGATTCAGTTGGAAGCGGGTCAAATTCGAACTGTAGCTGCCTTGTAGTTTGCTCTTTATTTTTTCCGAAAATCATTTCTAGGTACATAAGTATCTATTTAATCAGAGAAACACCAAAAAATCCAATATTCAACCAGCTAGGAACGGTCATTCCCGCCGTTTTGACCGCATTTTGAAACAGGCATAAAAAATCAAAAAAAGTGGGAAACCTTTGCATTGTGTCATTATATGTGGCCAAATTCCCAGGAAAAATAACAAACTTGTAATACGGCAATTATTTAAAAAAAAGTGTTCTCAGAAACGAGCTATCACGTGTGGAGATCAATGACTTTCAAGCCAAATGATCAATCTTATGGCCACATTCATGGCATAGTTCGTTGAAATGATATCATATTGTACACAAGGGTGCATATTGGAATGGCAAACAATGTTACCTAAGGAAGTTTTCATTTTCTTTGGACGAAAAAACGATTTTCCATTTTTCGAGTGCCCAAAAGGAGGTTTTTTTGTGAAGGACCTCCCAAATAATTGTTGCAAAATTGGACCAAATCAATTTTCTAAAATAGTAGGACATATTTAATGCACAATTGACAAAATGGTTAGGTGTAAAAAGTTTTGATCCACCTCTCGTGAAAAAGACAAATTTCCGCGATTCAGTTGGAAGCGGGTCAAATTCGAACTGTAGCTGCCTTGTAGTTTGCTCTTTATTTTTTCCAAAAATCATTTCTAGGTACATAAGTATCTATTTAATTAGAGAAACATCAAAAAAATCCAATATTCAACCAGCTAGGAACGGTCATTCCCGCCGTTTTGACCGCATTTTGAAACGGGCATAAAAAAATCAAAAAAACTGGGAAACCTTCGCATTGTGTCATTATATGTGGCCAAATTCCCAGGAAAAATAACAAACTTGTAATACGACAATTATTTAAAAAAAAGAGTTCTCAGAAATGAGCTATCACGTGTGGAGATCAATGAGTTTGAAGCCAAATGATCAATCTTATGGCCACATTCATGGCATAGTTTGTTCAAATGATCGCATATTGTGCACAAAGGTGCATATAGGAATGGCAAACAATGTTTCCTAAGGAAGTTTTCATTTTCTTTGGACGAAAAAACGATTTTCCATTTTTCGAGTGCCCAAAAGGAGATTTTTTGTGAAGGACCTCCCAAATAATTGTTGCAAAATTGGACCAAATCAATTTTCTAAAATAGTAGGACATATTTAATGCACAATTGACAAAATGGTTAGGTGTAAAAAGTTTTGATCCACCTCTCGTGAAAAAGACAAATTTCCGTGATTCAGTTGGAAGCGGGTCAAATTCGAACTGTAGCTGCCTTGTAGTTTGCTCTTTATTTTTTCCAAAAATCATTTCTAGGTACATAAGTATCTATTTAATCAGAGAAACACCAAAAAATGCAATATTCAACCAGCTAGGAACGGTCATTCCCGCCGTTTTGACCGCATTTTGAAACAGGCATAAAAAATCAAAAAAATTGGGAAACCTTTGCATTGTGTCATTATATGTGGCCAAATTCCCAGGAAAAATAACAAACTTGTAATACGGCAATTATTTAAAAAAAAGTGTTCTCAGAAACGAGCTATCACGTGTGGAGATCAATGACTTTCAAGCCAAATGATCAATCTTATGGCCACATTCATGGCATAGTTTGTTGAAATGATATCATATTGTACACAAGGGTGCATATTGGAATGGCAAACAATGTTACCTAAGGAAGTTTTCATTTTCTTCGGACGAAAAAACGATTTTTCATTTTTCGAGTGCCCAAAAGGAGGTTTTTTTGTGAAGGACCTCCCAAATAAGTGTTGCAAAATTGGACTAAATCAATTTTCTAAAATAGTAGGACATATTTAATGCACAATTGACAAAATGGTTAGGTGTAAAAAGTTTTGATCCACCTCTCGTGAAAAAGACAAATTTCCGCGATTCAGTTGGAAGCGGGTCAAATTCGAACTGTAGCTGCCTTGTAGTTTGCTCTTTATTTTTTCCAAAAATCATTTCTAGGTACATAAGTATCTATTTAATTAGAGAAACACCAAAAAAATCCAATATTCAACCAGCTAGGAACGGTCATTCCCGCCGTTTTGACCGCATTTTGAAACGGGCATAAAAAAATCAAAAAAACTGGGAAACCTTTGCATTGTGTCATTATATGTGGCCAAATTCCCCGGAAAAATAACAAACTTGTAATACGACAATTATTTAAAAAAAAGAGTTGTCAGAAATGAGCTATCACGTGTGGAGATCAATGACTTTGAAGCCAAATGATCAATCTTATGGCCACATTCATGGCATAGTTTGTTCAAATGATCTCATATTGTGCACAAAGGTGCATATAGGAATGGCAAACAATGTTTCCTAAGGAAGTTTTCATTTTCTTTGGACGAAAAAACAATTTTCCATTTTTCGAGTGCCCAAAAGGAGATTTTTTGTGAAGTACCTCCCAAATAATTGTTGCAAAATTGGACCAAATCAATTTTCTAAAATAGTAGGACATATTTAATGCACAATTGACAAAATGGTTAGGTGTAAAAAGTTTTGATCCACCTCTCGTGAAAAAGACAAATTTCCGCGATTCAGTTGGAAGCGGGTCAAATTCGAACTGTAGCTGCCTTGTAGTTTGCTCTTTATTTTTTCCGAAAATCATTTCTAGGTACATAAGTATCTATTTAATCAGAGAAACACCAAAAAATCCAATATTCAACCAGCTAGGAACGGTCATTCCCGCCGTTTTGACCGCATTTTGAAACAGGCATAAAAAATCAAAAAAAGTGGGAAACCTTTGCATTGTGTCATTATATGTGGCCAAATTCCCAGGAAAAATGACAAACTTGTAATACGGCAATTATTTAAAAAAAAGTGTTCTCAGAAACGAGCTATCACGTGTGGAGATCAATGACTTTCAAGCCAAATGATCAATCTTATGGCCACATTCATGGCATAGTTCGTTGAAATGATATCATATTGTACACAAGGGTGCATATTGGAATGGCAAACAATGTTACCTAAGGAAGTTTTCATTTTCTTTGGACGAAAAAACGATTTTCCATTTTTCGAGTGCCCAAAAGGAGGTTTTTTTGTGAAGGACCTCCCAAATAATTGTTGCAAAATTGGACCAAATCAATTTTCTAAAATAGTAGGACATATTTAATGCACAATTGACAAAATGGTTAGGTGTAAAAAGTTTTGATCCACCTCTCGTGAAAAAGACAAATTTCCGCGATTCAGTTGGAAGCGGGTCAAATTCGAACTGTAGCTGCCTTGTAGTTTGCTCTTTATTTTTTCCAAAAATCATTTCTAGGTACATAAGTATCTATTTAATTAGAGAAACACCAAAAAATCCAATATTCAACCAGCTAGGAACGGTCATTCCCGCCGTTTTGACCGCATTTTGAAACGGGCATAAAAAAATCAAAAAAATTGGGAAACCTTCGCATTGTGTCATTATATGTGGCCAAATTCCCAGGAAAAATAACAAACTTGTAATACGGCAATTATTTAAAAAAAAGAGTTCTCAGAAACGAGCTATCACGTGTGGAGATCAATGACTTTCAAGCCAAATGATCAATCTTATGGCCACATTCATGGCATAGTTTGTTCAAATGATCTCATATTGTGCACAAGGGTGCATATAGGAATGGCAAACAATGTTTCCTAAGGAAGTTTTCATTTTCTTTGGAACAAAAAACCATTTTCCATTTTTCGAGTGCCCAAGAGGAGGTTTTTTTGTGAAGGACCTCCCAAATAATTGTTGCAAAATTGGACCAAATCAATTTTCTAAAATAGTAGGACATATTTAATGCACAATTGACAAAATGGTTAGGTGTAAAAAGTTTTGATCCACCTCTCGTGAAAAAGACAAATTTCCGCGATTCAGTTGGAAGCGGGTCAAATTCGAACTGTAGCTGCCTTGTAGTTTGCTCTTTATTTTTTCCAAAAATCATTTCTAGGTACATAAGTATCTATTTAATTAGAGAAACACCAAAAAATCCAATATTCAACCAGCTAGGAACGGTCATTCCCGCCGTTTTGACCGCATTTTGAAACGGGCATAAAAAAATCAAAAAAATTGGGAAACCTTCGCATTGTGTCATTATATGTGGCCAAATTCCCAGGAAAAATAACAAACTTGTAATACGGCAATTATTAAAAAAAAAGAGTTCTCAGAAACGAGCTATCACGTGTGGAGATCAATGACTTTCAAGCCAAATGATCAATCTTATGGCCACATTCATGGCATAGTTTGTTCAAATGATCTCATATTGTGCACAAGGGTGCATATAGGAATGGCAAACAATGTTTCCTAAGGAAGTTTTCATTTTCTTTGGAACAAAAAACCATTTTCCATTTTTCGAGTGCCCAAGAGGAGGTTTTTTTGTGAAGGACCTCCCAAATAATTGTTGCAAAATTGGACCAAATCAATTTTCTAAAATACTAGGACATATTTAATGCACAATTGACAAAACGGTTGGGTGTAAAAAGTTTTGATCCACCTCTCGTGAAAAAGACAAATTTTCTCCGATTCAGTTGGAAGCGGGTCAGATTTGAACTGTAGCTGCATTGTTGTTTGCTCTTTATTTTTTCGAAAAATCATTTCTAGGTACATAAGTATCTATTTAATCAGAGAAACACTAAAAAAATTCCAAGATTCAACCACTAGCTAGGAACGGTCATTCCCGCCGTTTTGACCGCATTTTGAAACGAGCATAAAAATTTAAAAAAAAATCAAAAAATTGGGAAACCTTCACATTGTGTCATTATATGTGGCCAAGTTCCCAGGAAAAATAATAAACTTGTAATAAGACAATTATTTTAAAAAAGTGTTCTCAGAAACGAGCTATCACGTGTGGAGATCAATGGCTTTCAAGCCAAATGATCAATCTTATGGCCACATTCATGGCATAGTTTGTTGAAATGATATCATATTGTGCACAAGGGTGCATATTGGAATGGCAAACAGTGTTTCCTAAGGAAGTTTTCATTTTCTTTGGACGAAAAAGGATTTTCCATTTTTCGAGCGCCCAAAAGGAGGTTTTTTTGTGAAGGACCTCCCAAATAATTGTTGCAAAATTGGACCAAATCAATCTTCTAAAATAGTAGGACATATTTAATGCACAATTGACAAAATGGTTAGGTGTAAAAAGTTTTGATCCACCTCTCGTGAAAAAGACAAATTTCCGCGATTCAGTTGGAAGCGGGTCAAATTCGAACTGTAGCTGCCTTGTAGTTTGCTCTTTATTTTTTCCAAAAATCATTTCTAGGTACATAAGTATCTATTTAATCAGAGAAACACCAAAAAATCCAATATTCAACCAGCTAGGAACGGTCATTCCCGCCGTTTTGACCGCATTTTGAAACGGGCATAAAAAATCAAAAAAATTGGGAAACCTTCGCATGGTGTCATTATATGTGGCCAAATTCCCAGGAAAAATAACAAACTTGTAATACGGCAATTATTTAAAAAAAGTGTTCTCAGAAACGAGCTATCACGTGTGGAGATCAATGGCTTTCAAGCCAAATGATCAATCTTATGGCCACATTCATGGCATAGTTTGTTGAAATGATATCATATTGTGCACAAGGGTGCATATTAGAATGGCAAACAATGTTTCCTAAGGAATTTTTCATTTTCTTTGGACGAAAAAACGATTTTCCATTTTTCGAGTGCCCAAAAGGAGGTTTTTTTGTGAAGGACCTCCCAAATAATTGTTGCAAAATTGGACCAAATCAATCTTCTAAAATAGTAGGACATATTTAATGCACAATTGACAAAATGGTTAGGTGTAAAAAGTTTTGATCCACCTCTCGTGAAAAAGACAAATTTCCGCGATTCAGTTGGAAGCGGGTCAAATTCGAACTGTAGCTGCCTTGTAGTTTGCTCTTTATTTTTTCCAAAAAGCATTTCTAGGTACATAAGTATCTATTTAATCAGAGAAACACCAGAAAATCCAATATTCAACCAGCTAGGAACGGTCATTCCCGCCGTTTTGACCGCATTTTGAAACGGGCATAAAAAATGAAAAAATTTGGGAAACCTTTGCATTGTGTCATTATATGTGGCCAAATTCCCAGGAAAAATAACAAACTTGTAATACGGCAATTATTTAAAAAAAAGTGTTCTCAGAAACGAGCTATCACCTGTGGAGATCAATGACTTTCAAGCCAAATGATCAATCTTATGGCCACATTCATGGCATAGTTTATTGAAATGATATCATATTGTACACAAGGGTGCATATTGGAATGGCAAACAATGTTTCCTAAGGAAGTTTTCATTTTCTTTGGACGAAAAAAACGATTTTCCATTTTTCGAGTGCCCAAAAGGAGGTTTTTTTGTGAAGGACCTCCCAAATAATTGTTGCAAAATTGGACCAAATCAATCTTCTAAAATAGTAGGACATATTTAATGCACAATTGACAAAATGGTTAGGTGTAATAAGTTTTGATCCACCTCTCGTGAAAAAGACAAATTTCCGCGATTCAGTTGGAAGCGGGTCAAATTCGAACTGTAGCTGCCTTGTAGTTTGCTCTTTATTTTTTCCAAAAATCATTTCTAGGTACATAAGTATCTATTTAATCAGAGAAACACCAAAAAATCCAATATTCAACCAGCTAGGAACGGTCATTCCCGCCGTTTTGACCGCATTTTGAAACGGGCATAAAAAATGAAAAAATTTGGGAAACCTTTGCATTGTGTCATTATATGTGGCCAAATTCCCAGGAAAAATAACAAACTTGTAATACGGCAATTATTTAAAAAAAAGTGTTCTCAGAAACGAGCTATCACCTTGGAGATCAATGACTTTCAAGCCAAATGATCAATCTTATGGCCACATTCATGGCATAGTTTGTTGAAATGATATCATATTGTACACAAGGGTGCATATTGGAATGGCAAACAATGTTTCCTAAGGAAGTTTTCATTTTCTTTGGACGAAAAAACGCTTTTCCATTTTTCGAGTGCCCAAAAGGAGGTTTTTTTGTGAAGGACCTCCCAAATAATTGTTGCAAAATTGGACCAAATCAATCTTCTAAAATAGTAGGACATATTTAATGCACAATTGACAAAATGGTTAGGTGTAAAAAGTTTTGATCCACCTCTCGTGAAAAAGACAAATTTCCGCGATTCAGTTGGAAGCGGGTCAAATTCGAACTGTAGCTGCCTTGTAGTTTGCTCTTTATTTTTTCCAAAAATCATTTCTAGGTACATAAGTATCTATTTAATCAGAGAAACACCAAAAAATCCAATATTCAACCAGCTAGGAACGGTCATTCCCGCCGTTTTGACCGCATTTTGAAACGGGCATAAAAAATGAAAAAAATTTGGGAAACCTTCGCATTGTGTCATTATATGTGGCCAAATTCCCAGGAAAAATAACAAACTTGTAATACGGCAATTATTTAAAAAGAAAGAGTTCTCAGAAACGAGCTATCACCTGTGGAGATCAATGACTTTCAAGCCAAATGATCAATCTTATGGCCACATTCATGGCATAGTTTGTTCAAATGATCTCTTATGGTGCACAAGGGTGCATATAGGAATGGCAAACAATGTTTCCTAAGGAAGTTTTCATTTTCTTTGGAAGAAAAAACCATTTTCCATTTTTCGAGTGCCCAAAAGGAGGTTTTTTTGTGAAGGACCTCCCAAATAATTGTTGCAAAATTGGACCAAATCAATTTTCTAAAATAGTAGGACATATTTAATGCACAATTGACAAAACGGTTGGGTGTAAAAAGTTTTGATCCACCTCTCGTGAAAAAGACAAATTTCCGCCGATTCAGCTGGAAGCGGGTCAGATTTGAACTGTAGCTGCATTGTTGTTTGCTCTTTATTTTTTCGAAAAATCATTTCTAGGTACATAAGTATCTATTTAATCAGAGAAACACTAAAAAAATTCCAAGATTCAACCACTAGCTAGGAACGGTCATTCACGCCGTTTTGACCGCATTTTGAAACGAGCATAAAAAATTCAAAAAAAATCAAAAAATTGGGAAACCTTCACATTGTGTCATTATATGTGGCCAAGTTCCCAGGAAAAATAACAAACTTGTAATACGACAATTATTTTAAAAAAGTGTTCTCAGAAACGAGCTATCACGTGTGGAGATCAATGGCTTTCAAGCCAAATGATCAATCTTATGGCCACATTCATGGCATAGTTTGTTGAAATGATATCATATTGTACACAAGGGTGCATATTGGAATGGCAAACAATGTTTCCTAAGGAAGTTTTCATTTTCTTTGGACGAAAAAACGATTTTCCATTTTTCGAGTGCCCAAAAGAAGGTTTTTTTGTGAAGGACCTCCCAAATAATTGTTGCAAAATTGGACCAAATCAATTTTCTAAAATAGTAGGACATATTTAATGCACAATTGACAAAATGGTTAGGTGTAAAAAGTTTTGATCCACCTCTCGTGAAAAAGACAAATTTCCGCGATTCAGTTGGAAGCGGGTCAAATTCGAACTGTAGCTGCCTTGTAGTTTGCTCTTTATTTTTTCCAAAAATCATTTCTAGGTACATAAGTATCTATTTAATCAGAGAAACACCAAAAAATCCAATATTCAACCAGCTAGGAACGGTCATTCCCGCCGTTTTGACCGCATTTTGAAACCGGCATAAAAAATCAAAAAAATTGGGAAACCTTCGCATTGTGTCATTATATGTGGCCAAATTCCCAGGAAAAATAACAAACTTGTAATACGGAAATTATTTAAAAAAAAGTGTTCTCAGAAACGAGCTATCACGTGTGGAGATCAATGACTTTCAAGCCAAATGATCAATCTTATGGCCACATTCATGGCATAGTTTGTTGAAATGATATCATATTGTACACAAGGGTGCATATTGGAATGGCAAACAATGTTACCTAAGGAAGTTTTGATTTTCTTTGGACGAAAAAATGATTTTCCATTTTTCGAGTGCCCAAAAGGAGGATTTTTTGTGAAGGACCTCCCAAATAATTGTTGCAAAATTGGACCAAATCAATCTTCTAAAATAGTAGGACATATTTAATGCACAATTGACAAAATGGTTAGGTGTAGAAAGTTTTGATCCACCTCTCGTGAAAAACACTAATTTCCGCGATTCAGTTGGAAGCGGGTCAAATTCGAACTGTAGCTGCCTTGTAGTTTGCTCTTTATTTTTTCCAAAAATCATTTCTAGGTACATAAGTATCTATTTAATCAGAGAAACACCAAAAAATCGAGTATTCAACCAGCTAGGAACGGTCATTCCCGCCGTTTTGACCGCATTTTGAAACGGGCATAAAAAGTCAAAAAAATTGGGAAACCTTTGCATTGTGTCATTATATGTGGCCAAATTCCCAGGAAAAATAACAAACTTGTAATACGGCAATTATTTAAAAAAAGTGTTCTCAGAAACGAGCTATCACGTGTGGAGATCAATGGCTTTCAAGCCAAATGATCAATCTTATGGCCACATTCATGGCATAGTTTGTTGAAATGATATCATATTGTGCACAAGGGTGCATATTGGAATGGAAAACAATGTTTCCTAAGGAATTTTTCATTTTCTTTGGACGAAAAACGATTTTCCATTTTTCGAGTGCCCAAAAGGAGGTTTTTTTGTGAAGGACCTCCCAAATAATTGTTGCAAAATTGGACCAAATCAATCTTCTAAAATAGTAGGACATATTTAATGCACAATTGACAAAATGGTTAGGTGTAAAAAGTTTTGATCCACCTCTCGTGAAAAAGACAAATTTCCGCGATTCAGTTGGAAGCGGGTCAAATTCGAACTGTAGCTGCCTTGTAGTTTGCTCTTTATTTTTTCCAAAAATCATTTCTAGGTACATAAGTATCTATTTAATCAGAGAAACACCAAAAAATCCAATATTCAACCAGCTAGGAACGGTCATTCCCGCCGTTTTGACCGCATTTTGAAACGGGCATAAAAAATCAAAAAAATTTGGAAACCTTCGCATTGTGTCATTATATGTGGCCAAATTCCCAGGAAAAATAACAAACTTGTAATACGGCAATTATTTAAAAAGAAAGAGTTCTCAGAAACGAGCTATCACGTGTGGAGATCAATGACTTTCAAGCCAAATGATCAATCTTATGGCCACATTCATGGCATAGTTTGTTCAAATGATCTCATATTGTGCACAAAGGTGCATATAGGAATGGAAAACAATGTTTCCTAAGGAAGTTTTCATTTTCTTTGGACGAAAAAACAATTTTCCATTTTTCGAGTGCCCAAAAGGAGATTTTTTGTGAAGGACCTCCCAAATAATTGTTGCAAAATTGGACCAAATCAATTTTCTAAAATAGTAGGACATATTTAATGCACAATTGACAAAATGGTTAGGTGTAAAAAGGTTTGATCCACCTCTCGTGAAAAAGACAAATTTCCGCGATTCAGTTGGAAGCGGGTCAAATTCGAACTGTAGCTGCCTTGTAGTTTGCTCTTTATTTTTTCCGAAAATCATTTCTAGGTACATAAGTATCTATTTAATCAGAGAAACACCAAAAAATCCAATATTCAACCAGCTAGGAACGGTCATTCCCGCCGTTTTGACCGCATTTTGAAACAGGCATAAAAAATCAAAAAAATTGGGAAACCTCCGCATTGTGTCATTATATGTGGCCAAATTCCCAGGAAAAATAACAAACTTGTAATACGGCAATTATTAAAAAAAAAGAGTTCTCAGAAACGAGCTATCACGTGTGGAGATCAATGACTTTCAAGCCAAATGATCAATCTTATGGCCACATTCATGGCATAGTTTGTTCAAATGATCTCATATTGTGCACAAGGGTGCATATAGGAATGGCAAACAATGTTTCCTAAGGAAATTTTCATTTTCTTTGGAAGCAAAAACCATTTTCCATTTTTCGAGTGCCCAAAAGGAGGTTTTTTTGTGAAGGACCTCCCAAATAATTGTTGCAAAATTGGACCAAATCAATTTTCTAAAATAGCAGGACATATTTAATGCACAATTGACAAAACGGTTGGGTGTAAAAAGTTTTGATCCACCTCTCGTGAAAAAGACAAATTTCCGCCGATTCAGCTGGAAGCGGGTCAGATTTGAACTGTAGCTGCATTGTTGTTTGCTCTTTATTTTTTCGAAAAATCATTTCTAGGTACATAAGTATCTATTTAATCAGAGAAACACTAAAAAAATTCCAAGATTCAACCACTAGCTAGGAACGGTCATTCACGCCGTTTTGACCGCATTTTGAAACGAGCATAAAAAATTCAAAAAAAATCAAAAAATTGGGAAACCTTCACATTGTGTCATTATATGTGGCCAAGTTCCCAGGAAAAATAACAAACTTGTAATACGACAATTATTTTAAAAAAGTGTTCTCAGAAACGAGCTATCACGTGTGGAGATCAATGGCTTTCAAGCCAAATGATCAATCTTATGCCCACATTCATGGCATAGTTTGTTGAAATGATATCATATTGTACACAAGGGTGCATATTGGAATGGCAAACAATGTTTCCTAAGGAAGTTTTCATTTTCTTTGGACGAAAAAACGATTTTCCATTTTTCGAGTGCCCAAAAGAAGGTTTTTTTGTGAAGGACCTCCCAAATAATTGTTGCAAAATTGGACCAAATCAATTTTCTAAAATAGTAGGACATATTTAATGCACAATTGACAAAATGGTTAGGTGTAAAAAGTTTTGATCCACCTCTCGTGAAAAAGACAAATTTCCGCGATTCAGTTGGAAGCGGGTCAAATTCGAACTGTAGCTGCCTTGTAGTTTGCTCTTTATTTTTTCCAAAAATCATTTCGAGGTACATAAGTATCTATTTAATCAGAGAAACACCAAAAAATCCAATATTCAACCAGCTAGGAACGGTCATTCCCGCCGTTTTGACCGCATTTTGAAACGGGCATAAAAAATCAAAAAAATTGGGAAACCTTCGCATTGTGTCATTATATGTGGCCAAATTCCCAGGAAAAATAACAAACTTGTAATACGGCAATTATTAAAAAAAAAGTGTTCTCAGAAACGAGCTATCACGTGTGGAGATCAATGACTTTCAAGCCAAATGATCAATCTTAGGGCCACATTCATGGCATAGTTTGTTGAAATGATATCATATTGTACACAAGGGTGCATATTGGAATGGCAAACAATGTTACCTAAGGAAGTTTTCATTTTCTTTGGACGAAAAAACGAATTTCCATTTTTCGAGTGCCCAAAAGGAGGTTTTTTTGTGAAGGACCTCCCAAATAATTGTTGCAAAATTGGACCAAATCAATCTTCTAAAATAGTAGGACATATTTAATGCACAATTGACAAAATGGTTAGGTGTAAAAAGTTTTGATCCACCTCTCGTGAAAAAGACAAATTTCCACGATTCAGTTGGAAGCGGGTCAAATTCGAACTGTAGCTGCCTTGTAGTTTGCTCTTTATTTTTTCCAAAAATCATTTCTAGGTACATAAGTATCTATTTAATCAGAGAAACACCAAAAAATCCAATATTCAACCAGCTAGGAACGGTCATTCCCGCCGTTTTGACCGCATTTTGAAACGGGCATAAAAAGTCAAAAAAATTGGGAAACCTTTGCATTGTGTCATTATATGTGGCCAAATTCCCAGGAAAAATAACAAACTTGTAATACGGCAATTATTTAAAAAAAGTGTTCTCAGAAACGAGCTATCACGTGTGGAGATCAATGGCTTTCAAGCCAAATGATTAATCTTCTGGCCACATTCATGGCATAGTTTGTTGAAATGATATCATATTGTGCACAAGGGTGCATATTGGAATGGCAAACAATGTTTCCTAAGGAATTTTTCATTTTCTTTGGACGAAAAAACGATTTTCCATTTTTCGAGTGCACAAAAGGAGGTTTTTTTGTGAAGGACCTCCCAAATAATTGTTGCAAAATTGGACCGAATCAATCTTCTAAAATAGTAGGACATATTTAATGCACAATTGACAAAATGGTTAGGTGTAAAAAGTTTTGATCCACCTCTCGTGAAAAAGACAAATTTCCGCGATTCAGTTGGAAGCGGGTCAAATTCGAACTGTAGCTGCCTTGTAGTTTGCTCTTTATTTTTTCCAAAAATCATTTCTAGGTACATAAGTATCTATTTAATCAGAGAAACACCAAAAAATCCAATATCAACCAGCTAGGAACGGTCATTCCCGCCGTTTTGACCGCATTTTGAAACGGGCATAAAAAATCAAAAAAATTGGGAAACCTTCGCATTGTGTCATTATATGTGGCCAAATTCCCAGGAAAAATAACAAACTTGTAATACGGAAATTATTTAAAAAAAAGTGTTCTCAGAAACGAGCTATCACGTGTGGAGATCAATGACTTTCAAGCCAAATGATCAATCTTATGGCCACATTCATGTCATAGTTTGTTGAAATGATATCATATTGTACACAAGGGTGCATATTGGAATGGCAAACAATGTTACCTAATGAAGTTTTCATTTTCTTTGGACGAAAAAATGATTTTCCATTTTTCGAGTGCCCAAAAGGAGGTTTTTTTGTGAAGGACCTCCCAAATAATTGTTGCAAAATTGGACCAAATCAATCTTCTAAAATAGTAGGACATATTTAATGCACAATTGACAAAATGGTTAGGTGTAAAAAGTTTTGATCCACCTCTCGTGAAAAAGACAAATTTCCGCGATTCAGTTGGAAGCGGGTCAAATTCGAACTGTAGCTGCCTTGTAGTTTGCTCTTTATTTTTTCCAAAAATCATTTCTAGGTACATAAGTATCTATTTAATCAGAGAAACACCAAAAAATCCAATATTCAACCAGCTAGGAACGGTCATTCCCGCCGTTTTGACCGCATTTTGAAACGGGCATAAAAAATCAAAAAAATTGGGAAACCTTTGCATTGTGTCATTATATGTGGCCAAATTCCCAGGAAAAATAACAAACTTGTAATACGGCAATTATTTAAAAAAAGTGTTCTCAGAAACGAGCTATCACATGTGGAGATCAATGGCTTTCAAGCCAAATGATCAATCTTATGGCCACATTCATGGCATAGTTTGTTGAAATGATATCATATTGTGCACAAGGGTGCATATTGGAATGGCAAACAATGTTTCCTAAGGAATTTTTCATTTTCTTTGGACGAAAAAACGATTTTCCATTTTTCGAGTGCCCAAAAGGAGGTTTTTTTGTGAAGGACCTCCCAAATAATTGTTGCAAAATTGGACCAAATCAATCTTCTAAAATAGTAGGACATATTTAATGCACAATTGACAAAATGGTTAGGTGTAAAAAGTTTTGATCCACCTCTCGTGAAAAAGACAAATTTCCGCGATTCAGTTGGAAGCGGGTCAAATTCGAACTGTAGCTGCCTTGTAGTTTGCTCTTTATTTTTTCCAAAAATCATTTCTAGGTACATAAGTATCTATTTAATCAGAGAAACACCAAAAAATCCAATATTCAACCAGCTAGGAACGGTCATTCCCGCCGTTTTGACCGCATTTTGAAACGGGCATAAAAAATCAAAAAAATTGGGAAACCTTTGCATTGTGTCATTATATGTGGCCAAATTCCCAGGAAAAATAACAAACTTGTAATACGGCAATTATTTAAAAAAAGTGTTCTCAGATACGAGCTATCACGTGTGGAGATCAATGGCTTTCAAGCCAAATGATCAATCTTATGGCCACATTCATGGCATAGTTTGTTGAAATGATATCATATTGTGCACAAGGGTGCATATTGGAATGGCAAACAATGTTTCCTAAGGAATTTTTCATTTTCTTTGGACGAAAAAATGATTTTCCATTTTTCGAGTGCCCAAAAGGAGGTTTTTTTTTGAAGGACCTCCCAAATAATTGTTGCAAAATTGGACCAAATCAATCTTCTAAAATAGTAGGACATATTTAATGCACAATTGACAAAATGGTTAGGTGTAAAAAGTTTTGATCCACCTCTCGTGAAAAAGACAAATTTCCGCGATTCAGTTGGAAGCGGGTCAAATTCGAACTGTAGCTGCCTTGTAGTTTGCTCTTTATTTTTTCCAAAAATCATTTCTAGGTACATAAGTATCTATTTAATCAGAGAAACACCAAAAAATCCAATATTCAACCAGCTAGGAACGGTCATTCCCGCCATTTTGACCGCATTTTGAAACGGGCATAAAAAATCAAAAAAACTGGGAAACCTTCGCATTGTGTCATTATATGTGGCCAAATTCCCAGGAAAAATAACAAACTTGTAATACGGAAATTATTTAAAAAAAGTGTTCTCAGAAACGAGCTATCACGTGTGGAGATCAATGGCTTTCAAGCCAAATGATCAATCTTATGGCCACATTCATGGCATAGTTTGTTGAAATGATATCATATTGTACACAAGGGTGCATATTGGAATGGCAAACAACGTTACCTAAGGAAGTTTTCATTTTCTTTGGACGAAAAAACGATTTTCCATTTTTCGAGTGCCCAAAAGGAGGTTTTTTTGTGAAGGACCTCCCAAATAATTGTTGCAAAATTGGACCAAATCAATTTTCTAAAATAGTAGGACATATTTAATGCACAATTGACAAAATGGTTAGGTGTAAAAAATTTTGATCCACCTCTCGTGAAAAAGACAAATTTCCGCGATTCAGTTGGAAGCGGGTCAAATTCGAACTGTAGCTGCCTTGTAGTTTGCTCTTTATTTTTCCCAAAAATCATTTCTAGGTACATAAGTATCTATTTAATCAGAGAAACACCAAAAAATCCAATATTCAACCAGCTAGGAACGGTCATTCCCGCCGTTTTGACCGCATTTTGAAACGGGCATAAAAAATCAAAAAAATTGGGAAACCTTCGCATTGTGTCATTATATGTGGCCAAATTCCCAGGAAAAATAACAAACTTGTAATACGGAAATTATTTAAAAAAAAAGTGTTCTCAGAAACGAGCTATCACGTGTGGAGATCAATGACTTTCAAGCCAAATGATCAATCTTATGGCGACATTCATGGCATAGTTTGTTGAAATGATATCATATTGTACACAAGGGTGCATATTGGAATGGCAAACAACGTTACCTAAGGAAGTTTTCATTTTCTTTGGACGAAAAAACAATTTTCCATTTTTCGAGTGCCCAAAAGGAGGTTTTTTTGTGAAGGACCTCCCAAATAATTGTTGCAAAATTGGACCAAATCAATCTTCTAAAATAGAAGGACATATTTAATGCACAATTGACAAAATAGTTAGGTGTAAAAAGTTTTGATCCACCTCTCGTGAAAAAGACAAATTTCCGCGATTCAGTTGGAAGCGGGTCAAATTCGAACTGTAGCTGCCTTGTAGTTTGCTCTTTATTTTTTCCAAAAATCATTTCTAGGTACATAAGTATCTATTTAATCAGAGAAACACCAAAAAATCCGATATTCAACCAGCTAGGAACGGTCATTCCCGCCGTTTTGACCGCATTTTGAAACGGGCATAAAAAATCAAAAAAATTGGGAAACCTTTGCATTGTGTCATTATATGTGGCCAAATTCCCAGGAAAAATAACAAACTTGTAATACGGCAATTATTTAAAAAAAGTGTTCTCAGAAACGAGCTATCACGTGTGGAGATCAATGGCTTTCAAGCCAAATGATCAATCTTATGGCCACATTCATGGCATAGGTTGTTGAAATGATATCATATTGTGCACAAGGGTGCATATTGGAATGGCAAACAATGTTTCCTAACGAATTTTTCATTTTCTTTGGACGAAAAAACGATTTTCCATTTTTCGAGTGCCCAAAAGGAGGTTTTTTGTGAAGGACCTCCCAAATAATTGTTGCAAAATTGGACCAAATCAATCTTCTAAAATAGTAGGACATATTTAATGCACAATTGACAAAATGGTTAGGTGTGAAAAGTTTTGATCCACCTCTCGTGAAAAAGACAAATTTCCGCGATTCAGTTGGAAGCGGGTCAAATTCGAACTGTAGCTGCCTTGTAGTTTGCTCTTTATTTTTTCCAAAAATCATTTCTAGGTACATAAGTATCTATTTAATCAGAGAAACACCAAAAAATCCAATATTCAACCAGCTAGGAACGGTCATTCCCGCCATTTTGACCGCATTTTGAAACGGGCATAAAAAATCAAAAAAATTGGGAAACCTTCGCATTGTGTCATTATATGTGGCCAAATTCCCAGGAAAAATAACAAACTTGTAATACGGCAATTATTAAAAAAAAGTGTTCTCAGAAACGAGCTATCACCTGTGGAGATCAATGACTTTCAAGCCAAATGATCAATCTTATGGCCACATTCATGGCATAGTTTGTTGAAATGATATCATATTGTACACAAGGGTGCATATTGGAATGGCAAACAATGTTTCCTAAGGAAGTTTTCATTTTCTTTGGACGAAAAAACGATTTTCCATTTTTCGAGTGCCCAAAAGGAGGTTTTTTTGTGAAGGACCTCCCAAATAATTGTTGCAAAATTGGACCAAATCAATTTTCTAAAATAGTAGGATATATTTAATGCACAATTGACAAAATGGTTAGTTGTAAAAAGTTTTGATCCACCTCTCGTGAAAAAGACAAATTTCCGCGATTCAGTTGGAAGCGGGTCAAATTCGAACTGTAGCTGCCTTGTAGTTTGCTCTTTATTTTTTCCAAAAATCATTTCTAGGTACATAAGTATCTATTTAATTAGAGAAACACCAAAAAAATCCAATATTCAACCAGCTAGGAACGGTCATTCCCGCCGTTTTGACCGCATTTTGAAACGGGCATAAAAAATCAAAAAAATTGGGAAACCTTCGCATTGTGTCATTATATGTGGCCAAATTCCCAGGAAAAATAACAAACTTGTAATACGGCAATTATTAAAAAAAAAGAGTTCTCAGAAACGAGCTATCACGTGTGGAGATCAATGACTTTCAAGCCAAATGATCAATCTTATGGCCACATTCATGGCATAGTTTGTTCAAATGATCTCATATTGTGCACAAGGGTGCATATAGGAATGGCAAACAATGTTTCCTAAGGAAGTTTTCATTTTCTTTGGAAGAAAAAACCATTTTCCATTTTTCGAGTGCCCAAAAGGAGGTTTTTTTGTGAAGGACCTCCCAAATAATTGTTGCAAAATTGGACCAAATCAATTTTCTAAAATAGTAGGATATATTTAATGCACAATTGACAAAATGGTTAGTTGTAAAAAGTTTTGATCCACCTCTCGTGAAAAAGACAAATTTCCGCGATTCAGTTGGAAGCGGGTCAAATTCGAACTGTAGCTGCCTTGTAGTTTGCTCTTTATTTTTCCCAAAAATCATTTCTAGGTACATAAGTATCTATTTAATCAGAGAAACACCAAAAAATCCAATATTCAACCAGCTAGGAACGGTCATTCCCGCCGTTTTGACCGCATTTTGAAACGGGCATAAAAAATCAAAAAAATTGGGAAACCTTCGCATTGTGTCATTATATGTGGCCAAATTCCCAGGAAAAATAACAAACTTGTAATACGGAAATTATTTAAAAAAAAAGTGTTCTCAGAAACGAGCTATCACGTGTGGAGATCAATGACTTTCAAGCCAAATGATCAATCTTATGGCGACATTCATGGCATAGTTTGTTGAAATGATATCATATTGTACACAAGGGTGCATATTGGAATGGCAAACAACGTTACCTAAGGAAGTTTTCATTTTCTTTGGACGAAAAAACAATTTTCCATTTTTCGAGTGCCCAAAAGGAGGTTTTTTTGTGAAGGACCTCCCAAATAATTGTTGCAAAATTGGACCAAATCAATCTTCTAAAATAGAAGGACATATTTAATGCACAATTGACAAAATAGTTAGGTGTAAAAAGTTTTGATCCACCTCTCGTGAAAAAGACAAATTTCCGCGATTCAGTTGGAAGCGGGTCAAATTCGAACTGTAGCTGCCTTGTAGTTTGCTCTTTATTTTTTCCAAAAATCATTTCTAGGTACATAAGTATCTATTTAATCAGAGAAACACCAAAAAATCCGATATTCAACCAGCTAGGAACGGTCATTCCCGCCGTTTTGACCGCATTTTGAAACGGGCATAAAAAATCAAAAAAATTGGGAAACCTTTGCATTGTGTCATTATATGTGGCCAAATTCCCAGGAAAAATAACAAACTTGTAATACGGCAATTATTTAAAAAAAGTGTTCTCAGAAACGAGCTATCACGTGTGGAGATCAATGGCTTTCAAGCCAAATGATCAATCTTATGGCCACATTCATGGCATAGTTTGTTGAAATGATATCATATTGTGCACAAGGGTGCATATTGGAATGGCAAACAATGTTTCCTAACGAATTTTTCATTTTCTTTGGACGAAAAAACGATTTTCCATTTTTCGAGTGCCCAAAAGGAGGTTTTTTGTGAAGGACCTCCCAAATAATTGTTGCAAAATTGGACCAAATCAATCTTCTAAAATAGTAGGACATATTTAATGCACAATTGACAAAATGGTTAGGTGTAAAAAGTTTTGATCCACCTCTCGTGAAAAAGACAAATTTCCGCGATTCAGTTGGAAGCGGGTCAAATTCGAACTGTAGCTGCCTTGTAGTTTGCTCTTTATTTTTTCCAAAAATCATTTCTAGGTACATAAGTATCTATTTAATCAGAGAAACACCAAAAAATCCAATATTCAACCAGCTAGGAACGGTCATTCCCGCCATTTTGACCGCATTTTGAAACGGGCATAAAAAATCAAAAAAATTGGGAAACCTTCGCATTGTGTCATTATATGTGGCCAAATTCCCAGGAAAAATAACAAACTTGTAATACGGCAATTATTAAAAAAAAGTGTTCTCAGAAACGAGCTATCACCTGTGGAGATCAATGACTTTCAAGCCAAATGATCAATCTTATGGCCACATTCATGGCATAGTTTGTTGAAATGATATCATATTGTACACAAGGGTGCATATTGGAATGGCAAACAATGTTTCCTAAGGAAGTTTTCATTTTCTTTGGACGAAAAAACGATTTTCCATTTTTCGAGTGCCCAAAAGGAGGTTTTTTTGTGAAGGACCTCCCAAATAATTGTTGCAAAATTGGACCAAATCAATTTTCTAAAATAGTAGGATATATTTAATGCACAATTGACAAAATGGTTAGTTGTAAAAAGTTTTGATCCACCTCTCGTGAAAAAGACAAATTTCCGCGATTCAGTTGGAAGCGGGTCAAATTCGAACTGTAGCTGCCTTGTAGTTTGCTCTTTATTTTTTCCAAAAATCATTTCTAGGTACATAAGTATCTATTTAATTAGAGAAACACCAAAAAAATCCAATATTCAACCAGCTAGGAACGGTCATTCCCGCCGTTTTGACCGCATTTTGAAACGGGCATAAAAAATCAAAAAAATTGGGAAACCTTCGCATTGTGTCATTATATGTGGCCAAATTCCCAGGAAAAATAACAAACTTTTAATACGGCAATTATTAAAAAAAAAGAGTTCTCAGAAACGAGCTATCACGTGTGGAGATCAATGACTTTCAAGCCAAATGATCAATCTTATGGCCACATTCATGGCATAGTTTGTTCAAATGATCTCATATTGTGCACAAGGGTGCATATAGGAATGGCAAACAATGTTTCCTAAGGAAGTTTTCATTTTCTTTGGAAGAAAAAACCATTTTCCATTTTTCGAGTGCCCAAAAGGAGGTTTTTTTGTGAAGGACCTCCCAAATAATTGTTGCAAAATTGGACCAAATCAATTTTCTAAAATAGTAGGACATATTTAATGCACAATTGACAAAACGGTTGGGTGTAAAAAGTTTTGATCCACCTCTCGTGAAAAAGACAAATTTCCGCCGATTCAGCTGGAAGCGGGTCAGATTTGAACTGTAGCTGGATTGTTGTTTGCTCTTTATTTTTTCGAAAAATCATTTCTAGGTACATAAGTATCTATTTAATCAGAGAAACACTAAAAAAATTCCAAGATTCAACCACTAGCTAGGAACGGTCATTCACGCCGTTTTGACCGCATTTTGAAACGAGCATAAAAATTCAAAAAAAATCAAAAAATTGGGAAACCTTCCCATTGTGTCATTATTTGTGGCCAAGTTCCCAGGAAAAATAACAAACTTGTAATACGACAATTATTTTAAAAAAGTTTTCTCAGAAACGAGCTATCACGTGTGGAGATCAATGGCTTTCAAGCCAAATGATCAATCTTATGGCCACATTCATGGCATAGTTTGTTGAAATGATATCATATTGTGCACAAGGGTGCATATTGGAATGGCAAACAATGTTTCCTAAGGAATTTTTCATTTTCTTTGGACGAAAAAATGATTTTCCATTTTTCGAGTGCCCAAAAGGAGGTTTTTTTGTGAAGGACCTCCCAAATAATTGTTGCAAAATTGGACCAAATCAATCTTCTAAAATAGTAGGACATATTTAATGCACAATTGACAAAATGGTTAGGTGTAAAAAGTTTTGATCCACCTCTCGTGAAAAAGACAAATTTCCGCGATTCAGTTGGAAGCGGGTCAAATTCGAACTGTAGCTGCCTTGTAGTTTGCTCTTTATTTTTTCCAAAAATCATTTCTAGGTACATAAGTATCTATTTAATCAGAGAAACACCAAAAAATCCAATATTCAACCAGCTAGGAACGGTCATTCCCGCCGTTTTGACCGCATTTTGAAACGGGCATAAAAAATCAAAAAAATTGGGAAACCTTCGCATTGTGTCATTATATGTGGCCAAATTCCCAGGAAAAATAACAAACTTGTAATACGGCAATTATTTAAAAAAAAGTGTTCTCAGAAACGAGCTATCACGTGTGGAGATCAATGACTTTCAAGCCAAATGATCAATCTTATGGGCACATTCATGGCATAGTTTGTTGAAATGATATCATATTGTACACAAGGGTGCATATTGGAATGGCAAACAATGTTTCCTAAGGAAGTTTTCATTTTCTTTGGACGAAAAAACGATTTTCCATTTTTCGAGTGCCCAAAAGGAGGTTTTTTTGTGAAGGACCTCCCAAATAATTGTTGCAAAATTGGACCAAATCAATTTTCTAAAATAGTAGGATATATTTAATGCACAATTGACAAAACGGTTGGGTGTAAAAAGTTTTGATCCACCTCTCGTGAAAAAGACAAATTTCCGCCGATTCAGCTGGAAGCGGGTCAGATTCGAACTGTAGCTGCCTTGTAGTTTGCTCTTTATTTTTTTCAAAAATCATTTCTAGGTACATAAGTATCTATTTAATTAGAGAAACACCAAAAAAATCCAATATTCAACCAGCTAGGAACGGTCATTCCCGCCGTTTTGACCGCATTTTGAAACGGGCATAAAAAATCAAAAAAATTGGGAAACCTTCGCATTGTGTCATTATATGTGGCCAAATTCCCAGGAAAAATAACAAACTTGTAATACGGCAATTATTAAAAAAAAGAGTTCTCAGAAACGAGCTATCACGTGTGGAGATCAATGACTTTCAAGCCAAATGATCAATCTTATGGCCACATTCATGGCATAGTTTGTTCAAATGATCTCATATTGTGCACAAGGGTGCATATAGGAATGGCAAACAATGTTTCCTAAGGAAGTTTTCATTTTCTTTGGAAGAAAAAACCATTTTCCATTTTTCGAGTGCCCAAAAGAAGGTTTTTTTGTGAAGGACCTCCCAAATAATTGTTGCAAAATTGGACCAAATCAATTTTCTAAAATAGTAGGACATATTTAATGCACAATTGACAAAACGGTTGGGTGTAAAAAGTTTTGATCCACCTCTCGTGAAAAAGACAAATTTCCGCCGATTCAGCTGGAAGCGGGTCAGATTTGAACTGTAGCTGGATTGTTGTTTGCTCTTTATTTTTTCGAAAAATCATTTCTAGGTACATAAGTATCTATTTAATCAGAGAAACACTAAAAAAATTCCAAGATTCAACCACTAGCTAGGAACGGTCATTCACGCCGTTTTGACCACATTCTGAAACGAGCATAAAAAATTCAAAAAAAATCAAAAAATTGGGAAACCTTCACATTGTGTCATTATTTGTGGCCAAGTTCCCAGGAAAAATAACAAACTTGTAATACGACAATTATTTTAAAAAAGTTTTCTCAGAAACGAGCTATCACGTGTGGAGATCAATGGCTTTCAAGCCAAATGATCAATCTTATGGCCACATTCATGGCATAGTTTGTTGAAATGATATCATATTGTGCACAAGGGTGCATATTGGAATGGCAAACAATGTTTCCTAAGGAATTTTTCATTTTCTTTGGACGAAAAAACGATTTTCCATTTTTCGAGTGCCCAAAAGGAGATTTTTTGTGAAGGACCTCCCAAATAATTGTTGCAAAATTGGACCAAATCAATCTTCTAAAATAGTAGGACCTATTTAATGCACAATTGACAAAATGGTTAGGTGTAAAAAGTTTTGATCCACCTCTCGTGAAAAAGACAAATTTCCGCGATTCAGTTGGAAGCGGGTCAAATTCGAACTGTAGCTGCCTTGTAGTTTGCTCTTTATTTTTTCCAAAAATCATTTCTAGGTACATAAGTATCTATTTAATCAGAGAAACACCAAAAAATCCAATATTCAACCAGCTAGGAACGGTCATTCCCGCCGTTTTGACCGCATTTTGAAACGGGCGTAAAAAATAAAAAAAATTGGGAAACCTTTGCATTGTGTCATTATATGTGGCCAAATTCCCAGGAAAAATAACAAACTTGTAATACGGCAATTATTTAAAAAAAGTGTTCTCAGAAACGAGCTATCACGTGTGGAGATCAATGGCTTTCAAGCCAAATGATCAATCTTATGGCCACATTCATGGCATAGTTTGTTGAAATGATATCATATTGTGCACAAGGGTGCATATTGGAATGGCAAACAATGTTTCCTAAGGAATTTTTCATTTTCTTTGGACGAAAAAATGATTTTCCATTTTTCGAGTGCCCAAAAGGAGGTTTTTTTGTGAAGGACCTCCCAAATAATTGTTGCAAAATTGGACCAAATCAATCTTCTAAAATAGTAGGACATATTTAATGCACAATTGACAAAATGGTTAGGTGTAAAAAGTTTTGATCCACCTCTCGTGAAAAAGACAAATTTCCGCGATTCAGTTGGAAGCGGGTCAAATTCGAACTGTAGCTGCCTTGTAGTTTGCTCTTTATTTTTTCCAAAAAACATTTCTAGGTACATAAGTATCTATTTAATCAGAGAAACACCAAAAAATCCAATATTCAACCAGCTAGGAACGGTCATTCCCGCCGTTTTGACCGCATTTTGAAACGGGCATAAAAAATCAAAAAAATTGGGTAACCTTCGCATTGTGTCATTATATGTGGCCAAATTCCCAGGAAAAATAACAAACTTGTAATACGGAAATTATTTAAAAAAAAGTGTTCTCAGAAACGAGCTATCACGTGTGGAGATCAATGACTTTCAAGCCAAATGATCAATCTTATGGCCACATTCATGGCATAGTTTGTTGAAATGATATCATATTGTACACAAGGGTGCATATTGGAATGGCAAACAACGTTACCTAAGGAAGTTTTCATTTTCTTTGGACGAAAAAACGATTTTCAATTTTTCGAGTGCCCAAAAGGAGGTTTTTTTGTGAAGGACCTCCCAAATAATTGTTGCAAAATTGGACCAAATCAATCTTCTAAAATAGTAGGACATATTTAATGCACAATTGACAAAATAGTTAGGTGTAAAAAGTTTTGATCCACCTCTCGTGAAAAAGACAAATTTCCGCGATTCAGTTGGAAGCGGGTCAAATTCGAACTGTAGCTGCCTTGTAGTTTGCTCTTTATTTTTTCCAAAAATCATTTCTAGGTACATAAGTATCTATTTAATCAGAGAAACACCAAAAAATCCAATATTCAACCAGCTAGGAACGGTCATTCCCGCCGTTTTGACCGCATTTTGAAACGGGCATAAAAAATCAAAAAAATTGGGAAACCTTCGCATTGTGTCATTATATGTGGCCAAATTCCCAGGAAAAATAACAAACTTGTAATACGGCAATTATTAAAAAAAAAGAGTTCTCAGAAACGAGCTATCACGTGTGGAGATCAATGACTTTCAAGCCAAATGATCAATCTTATGGCCACATTCATGGCATAGTTTGTTCAAATGATCTCATATTGTGCACAAGGGTGCATATTGGAATGGCAAACAATGTTTCCTAAGGAATTTTTCATTTTCTTTGGACGAAAAAACGATTTTCCATTTTTCGAGTGCCCAAAAGGAGGTTTTTTTGTGAAGGACCTCCCAAATAATTGTTGCAAAATAGGACCAAATCAATCTTCTAAAATAGTAGGACATATTTAATGCACAACTGACAAAATGGTTAGGTGTAAAAAGTTTTGATCCACCTCTCGTGAAAAAGACAAATTTCCGCGATTCAGTTGGAAGCGGGTCAAATTCGAACTGTAGCTGCCTTGTAGTTTGCTCTTTATTTTTTCCAAAAATCATTTCTAGGTACATAAGTATCTATTTATTCAGAGAAACACCAAAAAATCCAATATTCAACCAGCTAGGAACGGTCATTCCCGCCATTTTGACCGCATTTTGAAACGAGCATAAAAAATCAAAAAAATTGGGAAACCTTCGCATTGTGTCATTATATGTGGCCAAATTCCCAGGAAAAATAACAAACTTGTAATACGGCAATTATTAAAAAAAAAGTGTTCTCAGAAACGAGCTATCACCTGTGGAGATCAATGACTTTCAAGCCAAATGATCAATCTTATGGCCACATTCATGGCATAGTTTGTTGAAATGATATCATATTGTACACAAGGGTGCATATTGGAATGGCAAACAATGTTTCCTAAGGAAGTTTTCATTTTCTTTGGACGAAAAAACGATTTTCCATTTTTCGAGTGCCCAAAAGGAGGTTTTTTTGTGAAGGACCTCCCAAATAATTGTTGCAAAATTGGACCAAATCAATTTTCTAAAATAGTAGGATATATTTAATGCACAATTGACAAAATGGTTAGTTGTAAAAAGTTTTGATCCACCTCTCGTGAAAAAGACAAATTTCCGCGATTCAGTTGGAAGCGGGTCAAATTCGAACTGTAGCTGCCTTGTAGTTTGCTCTTTATTTTTTCCAAAAATCATTTCTAGGTACATAAGTATCTATTTAATTAGAGAAACACCAAAAAAATCCAATATTCAACCAGCTAGGAACAGTCATTCCCGCCGTTTTGACCGCATTTTGAAACGGGCATAAAAAATCAAAAAAATTGGGAAACCTTCGCATTGTGTCATTATATGTGGCCAAATTCCCAGGAAAAATAACAAACTTGTAATACGGCAATTATTAAAAAAAAAGAGTTCTCAGAAACGAGCTATCACGTGTGGAGATCAATGACTTTCAAGCCAAATGATCAATCTTATGGCCACATTCATGGCATAGTTTGTTCAAATGATCTCATATTGTGCACAAGGGTGCATATAGGAATGGCAAACAATGTTTCCTAAGGAAGTTTTCATTTTCTTTGGAAGAAAAAACCATTTTCCATTTTTCGAGTGCCCAAAAGGAGGCTTTTTTGTGAAGGACCTCCCAAATAATTGTTGCAAAATTGGACCAAATCAATTTTCTAAAATAGTAGGACATATTTAATGCACAATTGACAAAACGGTTGGGTGTAAAAAGTTTTGATCCACCTCTCGTGAAAAAGTCAAATTTCCGCCGATTCAGCTGGAAGCGGGTCAGATTTGAACTGTAGCTGGATTGTTGTTTGCTCTTTATTTTTTCGAAAAATCATTTCTAGGTACATAAGTATCTATTTAATCAGAGAAACACTAAAAAAATTCCAAGATTCAACCACTAGCTAGGAACGGTCATTCACGCCGTTTTGACCGCATTTTGAAACGAGCATAAAAAATTCAAAAAAAATCAAAAAATTGGGAAACCTTCACATTGTGTCATTATTTGTGGCCAAGTTCCCAGGAAAAATAACAAACTTGTAATACGACAATTATTTTAAAAAAGTTTTCTCAGAAACGAGCTATCACGTGTGGAGATCAATGGCTTTCAAGCCAAATGATCAATCTTATGGCCACATTCATGGCATAGTTTGTTGAAATGATATCATATTGTGCACAAGGGTGCATATTGGAATGGCAAACAATGTTTCCTAAGGAATTTTTCATTTTCTTTGGACGAAAAAACGATTTTCCATTTTTCGAGTGCCCAAAAGGAGGTTTTTTTGTGAAGGACCTCCCAAATAATTGTTGCAAAATTGGACCAAATCAATCTTCTAAAATAGTAGGACATATTTAATGCACAATTGACAAAATGGTTAGGTGTAAAAAGTTTTGATCCACCTCTCGTGAAAAAGACAAATTTCCGCGATTCAGTTGGAAGCGGGTCAAATTCGAACTGTAGCTGCCTTGTAGTTTGCTCTTTATTTTTTCCAAAAATCATTTCTAGGTACATAAGTATCTATTTAATCAGAGAAACACCAAAAAATCCAATATTCAACCAGCTAGGAACGGTCATTCCCGCCGTTTTGACCGCATTTTAAAACGGGCATAAAAAATCAAAAAAATTGGGAAACCTTCGCATTGTGTCATTATATGTGGCCAAATTCCCAGGAAAAATAACAAACTTGTAATACGGCAATTATTTAAAAAAAAGTGTTCTCAGAAATGAGCTATCACGTGTGGAGATCAATGACTTTCAAGCCAAATGATCAATCTTATGGGCACATTCATGGCATAGTTTGTTGAAATGATATCATATTGTACACAAGGGTGCATATTGGAATGGCAAACAATGTTTCCTAAGGAAGTTTTCATTTTCTTTGGACGAAAAAACGATTTTCCATTTTTCGAGTGCCCAAAAGGAGGTTTTTTTGTGAAGGACCTCCCAAATAATTGTTGCAAAATTGGACCAAATCAATTTTCTAAAATAGTAGGATATATTTAATGCACAATTGACAAAATGGTTAGTTGTAAAAACTTTTGATCCACCTCTCGTGAAAAAGACAAATTTCCGCGATTCAGTTGGAAGCGGGTCAAATTCGAACTGTAGCTGCCTTGTAGTTTGCTCTTTATTTTTTCCAAAAATCATTTCTAGGTACATAAGTATCTATTTAATTAGAGAAACACCAAAAAAATCCAATATTCAACCAGCTAGGAACGGTCATTCCCGCCGTTTTGACCGCATTTTGAAACGGGCATAAAAAATCAAAAAAATTGGGAAACCTTCGCATTGTGTCATTATATGTGGCCAAATTCCCAGGAAAAATAACAAACTTGTAATACGGCAATTATTAAAAAAAAAGAGTTCTCAGAAACGAGCTATCACGTGTGGAGATCAATGACTTTCAAGCCAAATGATCAATCTTATGGCCAAATTCATGGCATAGTTTGTTCAAATGATCTCATATTGTGCACAAGGGTGCATATAGGAATGGCAAACAATGTTTCCTAAGGAAGTTTTCATTTTCTTTGGAAGAAAAAACCATTTTCCATTTTTTGAGTGCCCAAAAGGATGTTTTTTTGTGAAGGACCTCCCAAATAATTGTTGCAAAATTGGACCAAATCAATTTTCTAAAATAGTAGGACATATTTAATGCACAATTGACAAAACGGTTGGGTGTAAAAAGTTTTGATCCACCTCTCGTGAAAAAGACAAATTTCCGCCGATTCAGCTGGAAGCGGGTCAGATTTGAACTGTAGCTGGATTGTTGTTTGCTCTTTATTTTTTCGAAAAATCATTTCTAGGTACATAAGTATCTATTTAATCAGAGAAACACTAAAAAAATTCCAAGATTAAACCACTAGCTAGGAACGGCCATTCATGCCGTTTTGACCGCATTTTGAAACGAGCATAAAAAATTCAAAAAAAAATCAAAAAATTGGGAAACCTTCACATTGTGTCATTATTTGTGGCCAAGTTCCCAGGAAAAATAACAAACTTGTAATACGACAATTATTTTAAAAAAGTTTTCTCAGAAACGAGATATCACGTGTGGAGATCAATGGCTTTCAAGCCAAATGATCAATCTTATGGCCACATTCATTGCATAGTTTGTTCAAATGATCTCATATTGTGCACAAGGGTGCATATTGGAATGGCAAACAATGTTTCCTAAGGAAGTTTTCATTTTCTTTGGACGAAAAAACGATTTTCCATTTTTCGAGTGCCCAAAAGGAGGTTTTTTTGTGAAGGACCTCCCAAATAATTGTTGCAAAATTGGACCAAATCAATTTTCTAAAATAGTAGGACATATTTAATGCACAATTGACAAAATGGTTAGGTGTAAAAAGTTTTGATCCACCTCTCGTGAAAAAGACAAATTTCCGCGATTCAGTTGGAAGCGGGTCAAATTCGAACTGTAGCTGCCTTGTAGTTTGCTCTTTATTTTTTCCAAAAATCATTTCTAGGTACATAAGTATCTATTTAATCAGAGAAACACCAAAAAATCCAATATTCAACCAGCTAGGAACGGTCATTCCCGCCGTTTTGACCGCATTTTGAAACGGGCATAAAAAATCAAAAAAATTGGGAAACCTTCGCATTGTGTCATTATATGTGGCCAAATTCCCAGGAAAAATAACAAACTTGTAATACGGCAATTATTTAAAAAAAAGTGTTCTCAGAAACGAGCTATCACGTGTGGAGATCAATGACTTTCAAGCCAAATGATCAATCTTATGGCCACATTCATGGCATAGTTTGTTGAAATGATATCATATTGTACACAAGGGTGCATATTGGAATGGCAAACAATGTTACCTAAGGAAGTTTTCATTTTCTTTGGACAAAAAAACGATTTTCCATTTTTCGAGTGCCCAAAAGGAGGTTTTTTTGTGAAGGACCTCCCAAATAATTGTTGCAAAATTGGACCAAATCAATTTTCTAAAATAGTAGGACATATTTAATGCACAATTGACAAAACGGTTGGGTGTAAAAAGTTTTGATCCACCTCTCGTGAAAAAGACAAATTTCCGCCGATTCAGCTGGAAGCGGGTCAGATTTGAACTGTAGCTGGATTGTTGTTTGCTCTTTATTTTTTTGAAAAATCATTTCTAGGTACATAAGTATCTATTTAATCAGAGAAACACTAAAAAAATTCCAAGATTCAACCACTAGCTAGGAACGGTCATTCACGCCGTTTTGACCGCATTTTGAAACGAGCATAAAAAATTCAAAAAAAATCAAAAAATTGGGAAACCTTCACATTGTGTCATTATTTGTGGCTAAGTTCCCAGGAAAAATAACAAACTTGTAATACGACAATTATCTTAAAAAAGTTTTCTCAGAAACGAGCTATCACGTGTGGAGATCAATGGCTTTCAAGCCAAATGATCAATCTTATGGCCACATTCATTGCATAGTTTGTTCAAATGATCTCATATTGTGCACAAGGGTGCATATTGGAATGGCAAACAATGTTTCCTAAGGAAGTTTTCATTTTCTTTGGACGAAAAAACGATTTTCCATTTTTCGAGTGCCCAAAAGGAGGTTTTTTTGTGAAGGACCTCCCAAATAATTGTTGCAAAATTGGACCAAATCAATTTTCTAAAATAGTAGGACATATTTAATGCACAATTGACAAAATGGTTAGGTGTAAAAAGTTTTGATCCACCTCTCGTGAAAAAGACAAATTTCCGCGATTCAGTTGGAAGCGGGTCAAATTCGAACTGTAGCTGCCTTGTAGTTTGCTCTTTATTTTTTTCCAAAAATCATTTCTAGGTACATAAGTATCTATTTAATCAGAGAAACACCAAAAAATCCAATATTCAACCAGCTAGGAACGGTCATTCCCGCCGTTTTGACCGCATTTTGAAACGGGCATAAAAAATCAAAAAAATTGGGAAACCTTCGCATTGTGTCATTATATGTGGCCAAATTCCCAGGAAAAATAACAAACTTGTAATACGGCAATTATTTAAAAAAAAGTGTTCTCAGAAACGAGCTATCACGTGTGGAGATCAATGACTTTCAAGCCAAATGATCAATCTTATGGCCACATTCATGGCATAGTTTGTTGAAATGATATCATATTGTACACAAGGGTGCATATTGGAATGGCAAACAATGTTACCTAAGGAAGTTTTCATTTTCTTTGGACAAAAAAACGATTTTCCATTTTTCGAGTGCCCAAAAGGAGGTTTTTTTGTGAAGGACCTCCCAAATAATTGTTGCAAAATTGGACCAAATCAATTTTCTAAAATAGTAGGACATATTTAATGCACAATTGACAAAACGGTTGGGTGTAAAAAGTTTTGATCCACCTCTCGTGAAAAAGACAAATTTCCGCCGATTCAGCTGGAAGCGGGTCAGATTTGAACTGTAGCTGGATTGTTGTTTGCTCTTTATTTTTTTGAAAAATCATTTCTAGGTACATAAGTATCTATTTAATCAGAGAAACACTAAAAAAATTCCAAGATTCAACCACTAGCTAGGAACGGTCATTCACGCCGTTTTGACCGCATTTTGAAACGAGCATAAAAAATTCAAAAAAAATCAAAAAATTGGGAAACCTTCACATTGTGTCATTATTTGTGGCCAAGTTCCCAGGAAAAATAACAAACTTGTAATACGACAATTATTTTAAAAAAGTTTTCTCAGAAACGAGCTATCACGTGTGGAGATCAATGGCTTTCAAGCCAAATGATCAATCTTATGGCCACATTCATTGCATAGTTTGTTCAAATGATCTCATATTGTGCACAAGGGTGCATATTGGAATGGCAAACAATGTTTCCTAAGGAAGTTTTCATTTTCTTTGGACGAAAAAACGATTTTCCATTTTTCGAGTGCCCAAAAGGAGGTTTTTTGTGAAGGACCTCCCAAATAATTGTTGCAAAATTGGACCAAATCAATTTTCTAAAATAGTAGGACATATTTAATGCACAATTGACAAAATGGTTAGGTGTAAAAAGTTTTGATCCACCTCTCGTGAAAAAGACAAATTTCCGCGATTCAGTTGGAAGCGGGTCAAATTCGAACTGTAGCTGCCTTGTAGTTTGCTCTTTATTTTTTCCAAAAATCATTTCTAGGTACATAAGTATCTATTTAATCAGAGAAACACCAAAAAATCCAATATTCAACCAGCTAGGAACGGTCATTCCCGCCGTTTTGACCGCATTTTGAAACGGGCATAAAAAATCAAAAAAATTGGGAAACCTTCGCATTGTGTCATTATATGTGGCCAAATTCCCAGGAAAAATAACAAACTTGTAATACGGCAATTATTTAAAAAAAGTGTTCTCAGAAACGAGCTATCACGTGTGGAGATCAATGACTTTCAAGCCAAATGATCAATCTTATGGCCACATTCATGGCATAGTTTGTTGAAATGATATCATATTGTACACAAGGGTGCATATTGGAATGGCAAACAATGTTACCTAAGGAAGTTTTCATTTTCTTTGGACGAAAAAACGATTTTCCATTTTTCGAGTGCCCAAAAGGAGGTTTTTTTGTGAAGGACCTCCCAAATAATTGTTGCAAAATTGGACCAAATCAATCTTCTAAAATAGTAGGACATATTTAATGCACAATTGACAAAATGGTTAGGTGTAAAAAGTTTTGATCCACCTCTCGTGAAAAAGACAAATTTCCGCGATTCAGTTGGAAGCGGGTCAAATTCGAACTGTAGCTGCCTTGTAGTTTGCTCTTTATTTTTTCCAAAAATCATTTCTAGGTACATAAGTATCTATTTAATCAGAGAAACACCAAAAAAATCCAATATTCAACCAGCTAGGAACGGTCATTCCCGCCGTTTTGACCGCATTTTGAAACGGGCATAAAAAATCAAAAAAATTGGGAAACCTTTGCATTGTGTCATTATATGTGGCCAAATTCCCAGGAAAAATAACACACTTGTAATACGGCAATTATTTAAAAAAAGTGTTCTCAGAAACGAGCTATCACGTGTGGAGATCAATGGCTTTCAAGCCAAATGATCAATCTTATGGCCACATTCATGGCATAGTTTGTTGAAATGATATCATATTGTGCACAAGGGTGCATATTGGAATGGCAAACAATGTTTCCTAAGGAATTTGTCATTTTCTTTGGACGAAAAAACGATTTTCCATTTTTCGAGTGCCCAAAAGGTGGTTTTTTTGTGAAGGACCTCCCAAATAATTGTTGCAAAATTGGACCAAATCAATCTTCTAAAATAGTAGGACATATTTAATGCACAATTGACAAAATGGTTAGGTGTAAAAAGTTTTGATCCACCTCTCGTGAAAAAGACAAATTTCCGCGATTCAGTTGGAAGCGGGTCAAATTCGAACTGTAGCTGCCTTGTAGTTTGCTCTTTATTTTTTCCAAAAATCATTTCTAGGTACATAAGTATCTATTTAATCAGAGAAACACCAAAAAATCCAATATTCAACCAGCTAGGAACGGTCATTCCCGCCGTTTTGACCGCATTTTGAAATGGGCATAAAAAATCAAAAAAATTGGGAAACCTTCGCATTGTGTCATTATATGTGGCCAAATTCCCAGGAAAAATAACAAACTTGTAATACGGCAATTATTTAAAAAAAATTGTTCTCAGAAACGAGCTATCACGTGTGGAGATCAATGACTTTCAAGCCAAATGATCAATCTTATGGCCACATTCATGGCATAGTTTGTTGAAATGATATCATATTGTACACAAGGGTGCATATTGGAATGGCAAACAATGTTTCCTAAGGAAGTTTCATTTTCTTTGGACGAAAAAACGATTTTCCATTTTTCGAGTGCCCAAAAGGAGGTTTTTTTGTGAAGGACCTCCCAAATAATTGTTTCAAAATTGGACCAAATCAATTTTCTAAAATAGTAGGATATATTTAATGCACAATTGACAAAATGGTTAGTTGTAAAAAGTTTTGATCCACCTCTCGTGAAAAAGACAAATTTCCGCGATTCAGTTGGAAGCGGGTCAAATTCGAACTGTAGCTGCCTTGTAGTTTTCTCTTTATTTTTTCCAAAAATCATTTCTAGGTACATAAGTATCTATTTAATTAGAGAAACACCAAAAAAATCCAATATTCAACCAGCTAGGAACGGTCATTCCCGCCGTTTTGACCGCATTTTGAAACGGGCATAAAAAATCAAAAAAATTGGGAAACCTTTGCATTGTGTCATTATATGTGGCCAAATTCCCAGGAAAAATAACACACTTGTAATACGGCAATTATTTAAAAAAAGTGTTCTCAGAAACGAGCTATCACGTGTGGAGATCAATGGCTTTCAAGCCAAATGATCAATCTTATGGCCACATTCATGGCATAGTTTGTTGAAATGATATCATATTGTGCACAAGGGTGCATATTGGAATGGCAAACAATGTTTCCTAAGGAATTTGTCATTTTCTTTGGACGAAAAAACGATTTTCCATTTTTCGAGTGCCCAAAAGGTTGTTTTTTTGTGAAGGACCTCCCAAATAATTGTTGCAAAATTGGACCAAATCAATCTTCTAAAATAGTAGGACATATTTAATGCACAATTGACAAAATGGTTAGGTGTAAAAAGTTTTGATCCACCTCTCGTGAAAAAGACAAATTTCCGCGATTCAGTTGGAAGCGGGTCAAATTCGAACTGTAGCTGCCTTGTAGTTTGCTCTTTATTTTTTCCAAAAATCATTTCTAGGTACATAAGTATCTATTTAATCAGAGAAACACCAAAAAAATCCAATATTCAACCAGCTAGGAACGGTCATTCCCGCCGTTTTGACCGCATTTTGAAACGGGCATAAAAAATCAAAAAAATTGGGAAACCTTTGCATTGTGTCATTATATGTGGCCAAATTCCCAGGAAAAATAACACACTTGTAATACGGCAATTATTTAAAAAAAGTGTTCTCAGAAACGAGCTATCACGTGTGGAGATCAATGGCTTTCAAGCCAAATGATCAATCTTATGGCCACATTCATGGCATAGTTTGTTGAAATGATATCATATTGTGCACAAGGGTGCATATTGGAATGGCAAACAATGTTTCCTAAGGAATTTGTCATTTTCTTTGGACGAAAAAACGATTTTCCATTTTTCGAGTGCCCAAAAGGTGGTTTTTTTGTGAAGGACCTCCCAAATAATTGTTGCAAAATTGGACCAAATCAATCTTCTAAAATAGTAGGACATATTTAATGCACAATTGACAAAATGGTTAGGTGTAAAAAGTTTTGATCCACCTCTCGTGAAAAAGACAAATTTCCGCGATTCAGTTGGAAGCGGGTCAAATTCGAACTGTAGCTGCCTTGTAGTTTGCTCTTTATTTTTTCCAAAAATCATTTCTAGGTACATAAGTATCTATTTAATCAGAGAAACACCAAAAAATCCAATATTCAACCAGCTAGGAACGGTCATTCCCGCCGTTTTGACCGCATTTTGAAATGGGCATAAAAAATCAAAAAAATTGGGAAACCTTCGCATTGTGTCATTATATGTGGCCAAATTCCCAGGAAAAATAACAAACTTGTAATACGGCAATTATTTAAAAAAAATTGTTCTCAGAAACGAGCTATCACGTGTGGAGATCAATGACTTTCAAGCCAAATGATCAATCTTATGGCCACATTCATGGCATAGTTTGTTGAAATGATATCATATTGTACACAAGGGTGCATATTGGAATGGCAAACAATGTTTCCTAAGGAAGTTTCATTTTCTTTGGACGAAAAAACGATTTTCCATTTTTCGAGTGCCCAAAAGGAGGTTTTTTTGTGAAGGACCTCCCAAATAATTGTTTCAAAATTGGACCAAATCAATTTTCTAAAATAGTAGGATATATTTAATGCACAATTGACAAAATGGTTAGTTGTAAAAAGTTTTGATCCACCTCTCGTGAAAAAGACAAATTTCCGCGATTCAGTTGGAAGCGGGTCAAATTCGAACTGTAGCTGCCTTGTAGTTTTCTCTTTATTTTTTCCAAAAATCATTTCTAGGTACATAAGTATCTATTTAATTAGAGAAACACCAAAAAAATCCAATATTCAACCAGCTAGGAACGGTCATTCCCGCCGTTTTGACCGCATTTTGAAACGGGCATAAAAAATCAAAAAAATTGGGAAACCTTTGCATTGTGTCATTATATGTGGCCAAATTCCCAGGAAAAATAACACACTTGTAATACGGCAATTATTTAAAAAAAGTGTTCTCAGAAACGAGCTATCACGTGTGGAGATCAATGGCTTTCAAGCCAAATGATCAATCTTATGGCCACATTCATGGCATAGTTTGTTGAAATGATATCATATTGTGCACAAGGGTGCATATTGGAATGGCAAACAATGTTTCCTAAGGAATTTGTCATTTTCTTTGGACGAAAAAACGATTTTCCATTTTTCGAGTGCCCAAAAGGTTGTTTTTTTGTGAAGGACCTCCCAAATAATTGTTGCAAAATTGGACCAAATCAATCTTCTAAAATAGTAGGACATATTTAATGCACAATTGACAAAATGGTTAGGTGTAAAAAGTTTTGATCCACCTCTCGTGAAAAAGAAAAATTTCCGCGATTCAGTTGGAAGCGGGTCAAATTCGAACTGTAGCTGCCTTGTAGTTTGCTCTTTATTTTTTCCAAAAATCATTTCTAGGTACATAAGTATCTATTTAATCAGAGAAACACCAAAAAATCCAATATTCAACCAGCTAGGAACGGTCATTCCCGCCGTTTTGACTGCATTTTGAAACGGGCATAAAAAATCAAAAAAATTGGGAAACCTTCGCATTGTGTCATTATATGTGGCCAAATTCCCAGGAAAAATAACAAACTTGTAATACGGCAATTATTTAAAAAAAATTGTTCTCAGAAACGAGCTATCACGTGTGGAGATCAATGACTTTCAAGCCAAATGATCAATCTTATGGCCACATTCATGGCATAGTTTGTTGAAATGATATCATATTGTACACAAGGGTGCATATTGGAATGGCAAACAATGTTTCCTAAGGAAGTTTTCATTTTCTTTGGACGAAAAAACGATTTTCCATTTTTCGAGTGCCCAAAAGGAGGTTTTTTTGTGAAGGACCTCCCAAATAATTGTTTCAAAATTGGACCAAATCAATTTTCTAAAATAGTAGGATATATTTAATGCACAATTGACAAAATGGTTAGTTGTAAAAAGTTTTGATCCACCTCTCGTGAAAAAGACAAATTTCCGCGATTCAGTTGGAAGCGGGTCAAATTCGAACTGTAGCTGCCTTGTAGTTTTCTCTTTATTTTTTCCAAAAATCATTTCTAGGTACATAAGTATCTATTTAATTAGAGAGACACCAAAAAAATCCAATATGCAACCAGCTAGGAACGGTCATTCCCGCCGTTTTGACCGCATTTTGAAACGGGCATAAAAAATCAAAAAAATTGGGAAACCTTCGCATTGTGTCATTATATGTGGCCAAATTCCCAGGAAAAATAACAAACTTGTAATACGGCAATTATTAAAAAAAAGAGTTCTCAGAAACGAGCTATCACGTGTGGAGATCAATGACTTTCAAGCCAAATGATCAATCTTATGGCCACATTCATGGCATAGTTTGTTCAAATGATCTCATATTGTGCACAAGGGTGCATATAGGAATGGCAAACAATGTTTCCTAAGGAAGTTTTCATTTTCTTTGGAAGAAGAAACCATTTTCCATTTTTCGAGTGCCCAAAAGGATGTTTTTTTGTGAAGGACCTCCCAAATAATTGTTGCAAAATTGGACCAAATCATTTTTCTAAAATAGTAGGACATATTTAATGCACAATTGACAAAACGGTTGGGTGTAAAAAGTTTTGATCCACCTCTCGTGAAAAAGACAAATTTCCGCCGATTCAGCTGGAAGCGGGTCAGATTTGAACTGTAGCTGCATTGTTGTTTGCTCTTTATTTTTTTGAAAAATCATTTCTAGGTACATAAGTATCTATTTAATCAGAGAAACACTAAAAAAATTCCAAGATTCAACCACTAGCTAGGAACGGTCATTCACGCCGTTTTGACCGCATTTTGAAACGAGCATAAAAAATTCAAAAAAAATCAAAAAATTGGGAAACCTTCACATTGTGTCATTATTTGTGGCCAAGTTCCCAGGAAAAATAACAAACTTGTAATACGACAATTATTTTAAAAAAGTTTTCTTAGAAACGAGCTATCACGTGTGGAGATCAATGGCTTTCAAGCCAAATGATCAATCTTATGGTCACATTCATTGCATAGTTTGTTCAAATGATCTCATATTGTGCACAAGGGTGCATATTGGAATGGCAAACAATGTTTCCTAAGGAAGTTTTCATTTTCTTTGGACGAAAAAACGATTTTCCATTTTTCGAGTGCCCAAAAGGAGGTTTTTTTGTGAAGGACCTCCCAAATAATTGTTGCAAAATTGGACCAAATTAATTTTCTAAAATAGTAGGACATATTTAATGCACAATCGACAAAATGGTTAGGTGTAAAAAGTTTTGATCCACCTCTCGTGAAAAAGACAAATTTCCGCCGATTCAGCTGGAAGCGGGTCAGATTTGAACTGTAGCTGCATTGTTGTTTGCTCTTTATTTTTTCGAAAAATCATTTCTAGGTACATAAGTATCTATTTAATCAGAGAAACACTAAAAAAATTCCATGATTCAACCACTAGCTAGGAACGGTCATTCCCGCCGTTTTGACCGCATTTTGAAACGAGCATAAAAAATTAAAAAAAAATCAAAAAATTGGGAAACCTTCACATTGTGTCATTATATGGGCCAAGTTCCCAGGAAAAATAACAAACTTGTAATACGACAATTATGTTAAAAAAGTGTTCTCAGAAACGAGCTATCACGTGTGGAGATCAATGGCTTTCAAGCCAAATGATCAATCTTATGGCCACATTCATGGCATAGTTTGTTCAAATGATCTCATATTGTGCACAAGGGTGCATATTGGAATGGCAAACAATGTTGCCTAAGGAAGTGTTCATTTTCTTTGGACGAAAAAACATTTTCCATTTTTTGAGTGCTCAAAAGGAGGTTTTTTTTGTGAAGGACCTCCCAAATAATTGTTGCAAAATTGGACCAAATCAATTTTCTAAAATACTAGGACATATTTAATGCACAATTGACAAAATGGTTGGGTGTAAAAAGTTTTTATCCACCTCTCGTGAAAAAGACCAATTTCCGCCGATTCAGTTGGAAGCGGGTCAAATTTGAACTGCAGGTGCCTCAAAGTTTGCTATTTATTTTTCCAGAAATCATTTCTAGTTACATAACTACCTATTTAATCATAAATACATGGTTTGGTGGTGATACGTCGAGGTTTGGGCGGTGGCCGAGGCCCCCAACTCTAGAGCGCGTAAACTCGCATGCCCGCCGCGTTGTCACCGCGTGACCGTGGCGTTGCCATGTGTTCTGGGCAGCCTAGGCATGTTTAGTGGGTTGGGCACTCCCCAGGTAGGTGCTAGGAAGAAAATTACAACATAAGATTCTCACGAGGAGACCGATCGATGCTCAAACATGAATTAGCAGCCAAGTGTTTGATTAGCGGTACGGGAAATGTACATGACTAATGGGCGTGAGTTTGGGCTGAGGATGATCAGTTACTAAGAAGACCGTCTTCAAAAATTTTCTGCTCAAAAGGAGGAGCCTAGGTGGTACTTGCTTTGCAAAGTACCACACTGGACATAAATACGAATGTTGAAGCTGTGCTCAAAATAATGAATAGATTGAGGTGGCATTTGGTGGACGATGGTTATTTGGGCATAGGAAAGCACCGTAGAAAATGGATACTATTTGGACATGCCAAAGTGGTACTTCCTTCACAAAGTGTTGTTCTGAACAGAATAGGAAAATGAATATTGTTGAATTATTTTTGAACTAGGCAAGGAAGGTTTTTTACATATTTGACGAAGATATGACCCAAAGAATTTATGAGATTTTTTTGGGAATTTTGGGATTGACAGAAATATAGGTTGCTTCACAACCTGGGGCAAAAATTGCCACATGGACATGACACATAGGAAAAACTGATGAGGTGGCGCCTAGTCATAGCAACCCACCACAATTTACAAGGTTATGACCATCTATATTGGTCGTGATCAGCTAGAAATAAGGCAGCGGACCAGTGCTATCTGCTTTATGACCATTTCGTGTAAGGAAATTACGACCTTTCTGACGAAAATGGTCGTTATAGTTTAGGGTTTGGAGCCCCCCGAACAGCTTTTGACCAATTAGTCTGAAATGGTCATAGAACTATGACCAATTCTTCCAGGGTCACTGACAGAAGGTCACTAGTTGACATATTTCTTGTAGTGCCGGGGGAAACCCTAGATCAGTTGATCGGATGACTGCGATGCTCTGGTGTCATTTTCCCCCTTGGGGGCGTCATTCATGGAGGTACACGCGGGCTCAGGGAATAGAGGACGGCTTCTTACACATTGATGGCGACGGATCTCGTCGGCGTGGCGCTGTGGATATTCGGAGTCCGATGCGAGGAGATGGACTTGTGCAGGAGGAGGATGATGTCTAGCGTCATGGTGGCGTTGATGGCAGAGAGGCCTAGCAAGGTCGGCGCATTAGTTTCTGCTCTAAAGGTGGATTGGTGGAAGATGGCGGCGACGACACAGATAGTGTGTCGGACCAGTTTGTGTCCCAAACCCAATATGTGGCTTGGTTGGGGCCTCTGTCTTTAGATGTTAGGCATTTGTGCGATGTCTGTTTGGTATTAGGCTTGGACTATTGGCACCCCTTCATCAGGTGGATAGGAGTAGCGACAGTTGTTGCTAAGATGGTGGCTTCAGACTACTTAATGTACTAATTTGTAAGGTCTTTGTGAATAATTAATAAAATGGCTGCATGCATCGTCCAGATGCAGAGGCCGGGGTAATCCTCCTTTTCTAAAAAAATGAGGATGATATATTAAGGGCAATAGGGTGACACTAAGCATCAGTTAGCTTAAAACCCAAACAGTGGACGAGACCTTTGCCTCGTAGAAATAGTTTGGGAGGACTCACAGTTCTAGCTACTTCTACATGAAATAGTTCACCAGTTGCACAGGAAGAGCAAGATGCTATGATCTTTGAAAATGATTTCTCAACAGCGTTGGGCCGAGTGTGTACCTCTAGGAAGACGCCCGAATTCAACATCGAAACTTCGAAAGGAAGCCGATAGTCCATACCATGGCCAAGATAAATGTGTGTTCCAACCCTATATATTGTGTACTACACCTCACGTGAGCGAGCCATTTGTGCAGCCTACCTATAGTGAAAAGATTTGAGGCTCCTTTCATGAATTTCGTTGCTATGTATTTGTGATTTGTATTAGAAACAAATGAGAATTGCATGCTCGACAATGAGATGTCCTATTTGAACTTTCTATTCCCATTGGTCATATGCTCAAGTTTGAACCCGTCACACATAGGTATGACTCAACGAGGTGCTCCTCGCCTCACCTCAGGGGCGACCAGGGCGCTAACCCTAGCTGTCGCCACCTCCTCCATCCTTTCCTCTCCCTCCGTCATCCCTAGAGGTGGCCGCCAAGAAAGCCCATGCGCCACCATTGAAGGGGACGACAGGGATCTCGGGTCCTGCGGCCGTGGCGTGGTTGCCTGGAGGGGCTGTACACGGCAGCGCGAGATCTTCCTCCGACGACTGCTCCTCCAAGGCCGTGACGTTGCTTGGGCGACAATGTGGTGATGATGGACTCAGCTGGAGTGAGATCTACGGCGCAAGGGCCTCGGAGCGGCAGTTTCTGTCACAGCGGCGGGCGGTGTCCCCTCCATCAGGGATGATGTGCCAGGAGGCGGCGGTGTGCTCCTCCGTACAAATTAGAGGCACGATACTTGACAGTCCTCGATGCGGTTAGAGCTAGAGGCAGGGATTCAGCCGGCACTGGTGGCACTAGTAGAAAAAGGGTCAAATGTCAAGCACATTAGTGTCGGTTTGCTTTTGAGCCGGCACTAATGTGTGCAATAGTGTCGGTTCCAACGGCTAGCCAGCCGCTTTCATTAGTACCGGTTCGTGGCCGACCTTTACCACCGGTTCGTGCCACGGACCGGTACTAAAGTGAGTGGTGGCAGGATGTTGTCAGTCCGGGGCCCCTCCAACACCTTTAGTACCAGTTCATGGCACGAACCGGTGCTAAAGGTCGTCCTACATAAGCCCTTCGTCCACCCGAGCTCGCTCTGTTCTTGCCCTTTCCCCTCTCCTCTCTGTTCTTCCCCTCTTCCTCTCGAGCTCATCACACATTTTGCCCAAAATTTGTCAAGATTTGAAGGCCCCCATCCATTCAAATGATCACAAAGGTTAGCAACTTTGTCCTTTCATCTCTCATTGCTAGATTAGCTCTTGCAATGCTTTGTATAGTGATTAATTTATGAGTTTAGTAATTTGGTAGAAAATATGTGTGCTAGTATTTGATTTATATGCAATTTGTGGTCAAAACTAACACTTAGTTTGCATATGTAGGTGTGGTTTACTTAGTGCCTTCTAAATCTCCGTCGTAACCACAGTCGATCGCCCGCACCGTTCCGTTGCCGGCACCACCTTGTGGTGAGCCTCTTGTTCATGAATGTTTTACATTACCAAATTGATGTTTGTGTGATTTGGATAAATAGTTACTTGTATAATTATCTTACCCGTACGTTGTTTGTTATACATAGTGCCATGGTTTTGATATCCGTCCCCGTCGGCCCTCGTCCTTGTTATGATTCGGATGTGGTATATTCTCTTATAAAACTAGTTGTTGCATTTCGTGTTTATGACAAATTATGTCCATCAAGTTGACATAGATATTTTTGTCTAGGAGGTTTGTGAACCGGAAATTCCAACCGACCCTATTGTCGAGAGGTTAAATTTAGTTGAAAGAGAAAATGAGTATTTGAAAGAAAAATTGAAAAGAATTGAGGGGGAGAAGATGGAATTGGAGTTGCATGTTGCCGATGTCGTCAATGATCACAAGATCAAGATGGAGAAAATGCGCTTGAATATTAGAAAGATTAGAAAATATGCCATTGATAGTGAGGCTTGGTATCATTATGCTGTTGGATCAATTGTTACCTTAGTTGCGATCTTGATCGCATTTGTTGTTGCATTTAAATTCTTTAGTTAGAGAGTTATTTGTTTGTTGCATTTAAGTCTTGTATGAACTTTATGTATGAACTTGTATTAATTTGGTCTATTCGGTGTTGTGTAATGAAGATGAGCCGACAATGGATGTACGATGACCAATGCTCTCCCGAGTTCATTAATGGCGTGCAAACTTTTCTGCTTGCGGCTGAGGCAAACAAGCGGGCGGATGGTTTTATGCCTTGTCCATGTTTAGTCTGTAAGAATGATCACAATTACTCTACGTCAAGAACCATTCACGTCCACCTGTTTATGTCCGGTTTCATGCCCCACTATAATGTTTGGACCAAGCACGGAGAAAGAGGGGTTATGATGGAAGACAATGAATTAGAAGAGGACGACGACAGCTATCCTGGCCATGGGTTCCCTGAATACGATGATACAACAATGGGGGAAGAAGCTGAGCTGGCAATGCGGGAAGAAGCTGAAGAAGAGGCATCAGATGAGCCCGCTGATGATCTAGGTCGGGCCATTGCCGATGCAAAGAGAAACTGCGCAAGTGATTTGGAGAAGAAGAAGTTGCAGCGCATGTTAGAGGATCACAAGAAATTTTTGTACCCGAATTACGAAGCTGACAAGAAAAAGTTGGGCACCACACTGGAATTGCTGCAATGGAAGGCAGAGAATGGTGTATCTGACAAGGGATTTGGAAAGTTGCTGGTAATGATAAAGAATATGCTTCCAAAGGACAACGAACTGCCCGAGAGTACGTACGAAGCAAAGAAGGTTGTCTGCCCTCTAGGGTTAGAGGTGCAGAAGATACATGCATGCCCTAATGACTGCATCCTCTACCGCGGTGATTATGAGGATTTGAACGCTTGCCCGGTATGCGCTGCATTGCGCTATAAGATCAGGCGCGATGACCCTGGTGATGTCGAGGGCGAGCGCCCCAGGAAGAAGATTCCTGCCAAGGTGATGTGGTATGCTCCTATAAAACCACGGTTGAAACGTTTGTTCCAAAACAAAGAGCATGCCAAGGCAATGCGATGGCACAAAGAAGACCGTAAGAAAGACGGAAAGTTGAGAGTACCCGCTGACGGGTCGGAGTGGAGAAAAATTGAGAGAAAGTACGGGAAGGAGTTTGCAGATGACGCAAGGAACGTATTGTTTGGTCTAAGCGCAGATGGCATTAATCCTTTTGGGGAGCAGAGCAGCAACCATAGCACCTGGCCTGTGACTCTATGTTTGTATAACCTTCCTCCTTGGTTGTGCATGAAGCGGAAGTTCACTATGATGCCAGTGCTCATCCAAGGCCCTAAGCAACCCGGCAACGACATTGATGTGTACCTAAGGCCATTAGTTGAAGAACTCTTACAGATGTGGAATGGAACAAGTGTACGTGCGTGGGATGAGCACATGGGGGAAGAATTTGACCTAAAGGCGTTGCTGTTCGTGACCATCAATGATTGGCCTGCTCTCGGTAACCTTTCAGGACAGACAAACAAGGGATACCGCGGATGCACGCACTGTTTGGATGATACCAACAGTATATATTTGGAGAATTGTAGGAAGAATGTGTACCTGGGACATCGTCGATTTCTTTCGAGCAGGCATCCCGTAAGAAAGAAAGGCAAGCATTTCAAAGGTGAGGCGGATCACCGGACGAAACCTCGGCACCGTACTGGTGCTGATGTACATGATATGGTCAAGGATTTGAAGGTAATCTTTGGAAAGGGTCCTGGCGGACAACCTGTCCCAAAGGACGCTGACGGACGCGCACCTATGTGGAAGAAGAAATCTATATTCTGGGACATGCCCTATTGGAAAGACCTAGAGGTCCGCTCCGCAATCGACATGATGCACGTGACGAAGAATATTTGCGTGACCCTGCTTGGCTTCTTGGGCGTGTATGGGAAGACAAAAGATACACCTGAGGCACGGGAGCACCAGCAACGTATGCATGGAAAAGACGGCCTACATCTGGGGCATGCCAGCTACACTCTTACCAAAGAAGAGAAGGAAATCTTCTTTGAATGCCTGCTCAGTATTAAGGTACCGTCTGGCTTCTCGTCGAATATAAAGGGAATAATAAACATGGCAGAGAAAAAGTTCCAGAACCTAAAGTCTCATGACTGCCACGTGATTATGACGCAACTGCTCCCGTTTGCATTGAGGGGGCTTCTACCGGATAACGTTCGATTAGCCATTGTGAAGCTATGTGCATTCCTCAATGCAATCTCTCAGAAGGTAATCGATCCAGAAATCATACCAAGGTTAGAGAATGATTTGGTGCAATGTCTTGTCAGTTTCGAGCTGGTGTTCCCACCATCCTTCTTCAACATCATGACGCACGTCCTAGTTCACCTATGCGAAGAGATTAGCGTTTTGGGTCCTGTATTTCTACACAATATGTTCCCATTTGAGAGGTTAATGGGAGTCTTAAAGAAATATGTTCATAACCGTGCTAGGCCAGAAGGAAGCATCTCCAAGGGCCATGAAATGAGGAGGTCATTGAGTTTTGTATTGACTTTATTCCTGACCTTAAGCCGATTGGTGTTCCTGAATCGCGGCATAAGGGCAGACTGGATGGAAAAGGCACGCTAGGAGGGAATCAAAAAATATGTATGGACGGACATTCTCTCACTGAAGCACACTACACAGTTATACAGAATTCCGCCTTGGTGGCTCCGTATATGGACGAACACAAGAATTTTCTACGCTCCAAACACCCGGAGCGGTCTGATGACTGGATTACACGTGAACAAACCAGGAGTTTCGCCGGCTGGTTGCAGACACGTACCATGCATGACGCCTCTATTGAAGATGACCTGTACTCGCTGTCCCAGTTACCATCTTCGAATATAATGACTTTCAAAGGGTACGAGATAAATGGTAATACATTTTACACGATCGCCCAAGATAAGAAGAACACCAACCAAAACAGTGGTGTCCGCTTTGATGCAACAACCAAGACGGGAAAGGAAACATATTATGGTTACCTAGAGGAGATATGGGAACTTGACTATGGACGTGATTTGAAGGTCCCTTTGTTTCGGTGCAAATGGGTCAATATGACACGATATGGGGTAACGAAAGACACGCAGTATGGAATGACAATAGTGGATCTCAACAATCTTGCGTATGCAGACGAACCATTCGTCCTAGCTAATGATGTGGCACAGGTTTTCTATGTGAAGGATATGTCTACCAAGCCGAGAAAAAGAAAAAAGATAAGGAAGCGAATGCATCATACGATGAGCCAAAGCGCCACATAGTTCTTTCTGGGAAGAGAAACATCGTGGGAGTGGATGACAAGATAGACATGTCAGAAGATTATGAAAAGTTTGATGAAATTGCTCCATTCATAGTGAATATTAACCCGAGCATCGAGTTAAATGATGAAGATTTTCCATGGCTACGGCGCAAAGGGACATACGCGAAGAAAAAGTTTCACACCCAAAGATCTGGGATGTGATCGGCTTCACTATCATCACTTTCTTCTGTATTTCACACCCAGGAGGGAATCTCTGTAATAGTTAGGGTAGTTATGTGTTTTGGCATTTGAAACGCGAAGAAATTTTATGTGCAAACAAATTCTTTCATGCATTTACTCATTTTTTCAGCTAAATGACCCTGAAATTGAAAAGCATTTCAAATGAACTCAGAAAAGGTTGAAAGTTGGCATGGTATCATAATTTCACCCACATAGCATTTGCAAACAAGTAGAGAGGGTTACCGCAAAAACTGGATGCACTTCGTGTATAAAATGGACAATCTCTTTCGAAGTATCAGGGTTTCGGACGAAAACTCATCCGTTACAAAGGGATTTCATTTTTTAAATAACCTAAGCATTACCAAATTGAATATAATGATAAAACACACTAATATTAAACATAAGAAAAAAGAATCACTGAAAATCTATTTTCAAAGTTAAGTTATTCACAAACTAGTGATTCACACAAATTTCAAATAATCAAAATGTAAACTATTCAAATTTGTAAACTACCGGCACTAACAAAAAGTTTGTAATTTTTTGTACCTAAAGCAAAAATATTCCCAAAGAAACTCTAAATATAGCAAAAAACAACTCAAAAATAAATAAACCAAAAATAAATAAAGCAAAAAAAAGAAAATAAAAAAGCCCACCTACTGGGCCAGAGCGGCCTCCATACGACTAGAAACCCAACCTGTAGTTGGGCCAGGATGCAGGCCCGCAAGCCCAGTAGGCCCATAGGCAGAGTAGAAGAGGTAGGCCCAGAAGGCCTGCTATTGAGAGGAGCTCAATGCAGTGCCCGTGTCGGGGCTTATAAACTGGTCCTGGCGGTCCTCAACTAGCAAGGTGGGACTATATAAACTTCTGCGCCCCTAGCCTGGCAGCGCACACCCTTTAGTACCGGGTGGTGGCACCAACCGGTACTAAAGGGTGGGCCTTTAGTACCGGTTGGTGCCACCACCCGGTACTAAAGGTGGGCGCTTCCCGCCGCTTGGCCTGGCCAAAATCGACCTTTAGTACCGGTTGGTGGCTCCAACCGGTACTAAAGGACCATCCTATATAAGAAACACTTACGAAAATTTCATCAGTTTCCTCCCACTTCTCTCTGCTTCATCGCCGCCGCCCCGTCCCGCGACGTCGCCGCCGCCGTCGCGCCGTCCCCGTCGACTCCGTGCCGCCCCCGTCCTCGTCGTGCCGTCCGCGTCGCTGGCCCGTCCCCATCCCCGCACCGGCCCGCGTCCCCGTCCCCGCACCGGCCCGCGTCGCCGTCGCCGTCGCCTCGACCTCGCCCGCGCTGTGAGCCTCTGTCCCCCCTCTCCTCTCCCTCCAATCGAAGCCGCCGCGCGCGCCGCCAGCGCCATCGCCTTGGCTCGCCGTCGTCGTCGCCTGCACACACAACACAAACACACACATACACACACACACACACACCATACACACACATACACAATTTTTGTTCTGTTTTTAGTTTTTAGTTTTTCTGTTATTAGTTATTAGTTTTTTCAGTTTTTTCTGTATTAATGTTATAGAAATGTTAGTTATATAGAAATGTTAGTTATATATTGAAATGTTAGTTTTTTCTGTATTAATGTTATAGAAATGTTTGTTATATAGAAATGTTAAAGAAAAATTAGTTATACAATTTTAGTTATAGAAATGTTAGAAATGTTAGTTCTAGATATGGTTGATGTTTTTTTAGTTTATTATATTTTTAGTTATAAAATTTAGAATTTGCATATAAGAAATCACAATCCAATCATTTAAAAAATGTTACTTTACTTTTGCGGCATATAGTATTAGTTGTCGACGATGCCCGGCCCGCATCCTCGCCGTCGACCCGTTCGCGACGACGTCCTGCTTCAGAGGACCCATGTCCGGGATAGGGCTCCGCCGGGCTGGCACTAGGAGGTGCTACCTGGAGGGGCGCGACGCTTGGTGAGGAACCCGGCCTTGGGTCCCGACATCGACCCTGATCTGCTTTGGTGGCGTTCACGTGGGCCACATTCGGTGCAGAGGGAGCCAGCCCCGCCGGAGGTGGTGCGTCGTCGTGTCAGGGAGGAGGACGAGCACGTCCATCGCTACATGGCTGCTATGGACGTCAGGTTCTCCAATACCTGGCAGGTTCTTTGGGCAGATGGCAGGAGATATGATCCTGTGATGTTTCCTTGTCTTTGGGTGTCCACCGCCCGTGCCCCAGGAACCGCGAGTGGCCTAGATTCTTCTATAGTATTCGATCTTTATTAGCTACCTAGCCAGTGATGTATTCGAGATTATATATTATTTGAGATGATGTATTCGAGATTATATATTATTCGAGACGATCTATTCGAGATTATATATTATTCGAGACGATGTATTCGAGATTATATATTATTCGAGACGATGCATATTATGTACTATATGATTCAGTTTTTCCTTATTGATTGCATCCATGCATTGTAATTTGAATACTAAATTGTTTTATATTTCTTCTGTATTAGTTAAATAAAAGCTATGGCGGACAATACCGGCAGAGAGGGAGAAGAGGCCCTGTTCGAGATCATACGCAGCCCTAGCAGGCCAGATGATCTGAATGAAGCAAATGACGGCTCCCAATATCTGAACAATACCGGGGAGGGTGATGATAAGATATTCGATCTCGACGACCGAGCTGATGAAGTCATGAACTATGATTATGATTATGATGACGCAGACAATGATTATCATGACGAATACAATGTTGATCTTGAAATAACAAAGACTACCAGCGAGGTATATTTATATAAGCAGGCATCTAGTGATCATCACATGTTTTTTTATTTGAAGATATATTAACGAATCGATCTTTCTTCTTTCAGCCCTCCAGATCGAGCAAATCTCCTTCTACAGACAGCAGGACAAAGCGCGGCCCGAGCAAAAAGTTGAAGGAGGGTGTAAAGTACAACATCGATTCCATCAAAGCTAGTGGCGAACCCCTCACGCCTAAGAACATTGCGAGCAAGTTCGTTCGTCAGTGCGGAGTTCTTGTGAAGGACCAACTCCCGATCTCCATTCAAGAATGGAAAGAGCCAAAAACTAAACGCCCAGATGTTATTTGGGTCGACGATAGAGCAAAACAAAAGCTTTGGGAATCTCTGATGGAACATTTCACCCTACCAGATTATTTCACTGATGCAGATGTGCAGAAAGTCAAGGACGCTGCTCTTAAGAAGATGGCAATTGAATTCAACACCCACAAGAAAACTGTATGGGCCAACTACCTCGCTACAGAAAGGAAGACTCCAGAATTCAAGGGAACACTGGAGAAGCAAAGAGAACACTGGCCCGCTTTCGTGAAATTCAAGGAATCAGAATTATCTAAGGAATGGTCGAGAAAAAACAAGGCTAATGCCGCAAAAAAGACGCAGTTCCATAGGCTGGGTCCAGGTGGCTATGCGGTGGCAATGCCTAAGTGGGATAAGTATGAGCAAGAGATGGAGGATGCAGGGGTCACTCCGGTTACTAGGAGCTGGCCCCCCAGGTGCAGAACTTGGTTCTATGCACATGGGGGGCGTTGGACCCGAAGACAAGCCTGGTTTCGAAGAAGGCAAGTCTAAAAGGAGCAGAACAAAAGTTACTTGACGCAATAGAAGATGCTCGAAAGGGGGTGTTCACGCCCAACAGAGAGAACGAAGAGCTTACGCGCGCCCTGGGAAATCCTGAACACCCGGGAAGAACACGAGGAAAGGGCGTTATTCCTTGGTATGAGGGCTTTTCGGAATGGAACGACGACTACAGGACCCGTGCAAGAAACAGGATGGAGGAGGAGAAGAAGAGGAAGCTGGAGGAGGAGCAGAGGAAGCAGGACGCGGAACGCCTTCAAGTCCTAGAAGCAAGGCACGCGGACTTGGCACTCAAATTCCAGCAGCAGCAGCAGCAGCAGCAGATCGACTCACTTAGCCAGGAAAGGGGGTCTCAGCAGCGGCAGCAGCAAGCGGATGATCATCCAGCATTGGATAGCACCGTCCCATCCATGCCGAGAAGCAGCGTTGGTTCCGCCCCAGGCGACGCACTGCTGGATACATACCCTGTGGATGACATCATAGAGAACACTAACTGTGAGCTACACTTCAAAATGAAGAACATATCCATGAAGGTGGTGAACGCCGTTGCTTTTACAATTACCCCCGAAGCAACCTTCCATTGCGCCCCGATTCCAGCGGGCTATGCTCGTGTCTTGGTGGATGAGGTGGTGGGCCCATATTCGGGGCTAGAGCTTGACATTCCTGGAGGTGACGACGAGCAAACACTGTGAGAGGCCATATATCGTATCATCCTATGGAAAAAGGATTGCATCATCTTTCGAAGTCCACCGACACCGCGTCTGCCGACTCCTCCTCGAAGTCCGCCACCGTGTCAGCAGACTCCCGCTCCTCCAAGTCCACGAACGCGTGAGCAGACTCCTGCTTCATGTCCGGCACAGCGTCAGGCCACTCCTCCTGTTTCAAGTCCGACACCGTGTCAGGCCACACCTCCTGCTGCAAGTCCGGCACAGCGTCAGGCCACACCTCCTGCTTCAAGTCCAACACCGTGTCAGGCCACACCTCCTGCTTCAAGTCCGGCACAGCGTCAGGCCACTCCTCCTGCTCCAACTAAGCCACGTCAGCCGTCTCCGCCGCCTAAGCAATCGCAGAAGAGACACGCTGCAGCTATGGTGCGTAGCGGTACGAGTCAAGGTAGTACAGAAAGTACAGGCGGAGACAAGCGATATAAATATGGTCCAAGCAGCCTCGCTCCTCTTCCTCAGAGGCCTTACGACATGACCGAGGAGCAAAATGATGCAATAGTGCGGGCCGAAGTGGACGCTCATTTTCGACCGAAACCAGCAACGCCGCCGAGGGAGAAAGTGCCTGAGGAAAAGATTGACCACTTCATTCGTATGGCTAGACCACCAGCTCCCAAGCCTGTTGACTCAGACTATGAGCGCCAAATCAGGAAGGCACATCGAGCACGACTACAGAAAGAAGCGAGCTCGAGCTCGAGCCAACAAGCAGCTGTCAAAAAATGCGGGAAAACCGTTCCCCAGCTGGTAGAACAGGCGGCGCAATCGACCCCCCCCCCCCCCGCTTGTTGTGCCAACAACACATGAGAGTACGCGCGCCCAATATTATTGTGGGCAAACCGTTTACGTTCCCGAGCTGGGCGATGTGGTAATAACCGAGGAGCACATAATGCAGGCTGAAATGCTCAAGATCACTGTTGGACAACTCCTCGATATCGAGCCCATGCCTCCGCTTAGAGAGGAGGAAATAAAACGGAAATATGTCCGCGGCGAACCTTTGGTCGAGCCCGAGGAGGTCAAGAACCTCCCAACGAGAATGTATGAATTGCATGATTGGTACATGAAAATTACCAAGATTTCCAATCGAGAGTCCCTCATGGTGCAAGTCGAGGAAGATCATTACTTCCATAAGAAAGCTCTGGCTGTTGAGTATTCAGGACTTTTTCAGTTATTCAATCAAGATGCACTCGACAAATCTATCGTCAGTTGCTATTGTTTGTAAGTGATTTCTTTCTGTAATTTAAGTCTCAAGCTAGCTCTAGTGCTCATTGATTGATCATTAATTACCTATAATTATATATCCTCACTATATATTCTTTTCTGTGGTATTATGCAGGATGAAGATGTATGAAATGAAAAAAGCTGGACGCTATGGCATTGGGTTCATTGACCCAAATACCGTTAATGAATACACATGGAAATTGGAATGGTGTAGACAAGATGTAGAGAAAAACATGGTAGACTTCTTGAAGCGCCTCAATAGCAATGAAGATATACTACTTCCTTACAACTTCGAGTGAGTCACACTGTCTTGTACTACAAATTCTGTTTTTGCTTACTAGCTACATGTTAATAAGTGTATAGGGTTTAGGGTTATAGGTGATTAGTGTTATGCACATGCCCGCTTAATTTATACATGCAAACGTATGCGCATGCAGCTTCCACTGGATCTTGTTAGACATTAAAGTTGACGAAGGAAAAGTTGAAGTATTGGACTCACTACTTAAAAAAACAGTGACTACAGCATCGTGAAGGGGATAGTCGACAGGTTATTTCAATCATTATTAACTATATCTCGGCCTATTTAGTTCGTCATTTCCTGATATGAACTATTTTTAATAACTCCTTTATTAATTTTCTTTGCCGGCGGGTAGGGCATGGGCAAAGTACATCAAGGTGACTCCAGGAAAATGGCGACAAAAGCTATGTTGGTATCGACCCAAGGTAAGTAATTAAGTAGTACTAGCTAGCTAGCTACCATCAATTTAATTCTTGTTTCAATACCATTAATTAATTAACATGCTTGATTAATTATTATCTGATTAAATTCTATTGTCGTAAAGGCCCTGAAGCAGGCGCCGGGGACTGAAGTGTGTGCATACTACGTTTGCGAGAACATTCGCATGATGGCATCCGAAAGGAGCAGATCTGATAGACAGGACTGGGTACGTTTGCCAGAACACTATTCACAAATCTTACATGATTGTCGATATCTAGTCACACAACTAATACACATGCATATTGATCTCCTTCTTAACATTTCAAAGAGGTGCGGGACAAGCTCCTATCAGAGGAGCGCATACGAGCACTTCAAGAGGAAATAGCGGGATTTTTGCTCGACCAGGTCATAGATCCCAAAGGAGAATACTATTACCCGCTACCGCCCCCATGAACCACTTGTCATCGTGCTCCGAAGGCGCCAAGGCAACATGTAGGAGAAATTGTATATATATACATATGTATGTGTGAATAATTAATGGTGGTTGTGAGACATTCGATTATATATATATGATCAGTTCTACGAGAAAATCTATTTATATATGCATAACGTGTACAATATGTAGTATCGTAAAATACCAGCAAACAAAAAAGAATTAAATGGAAAACACAAAATTAATGGAAAAATAAAAATTAAAACCAAAACCGCCCCAAACATTTAGTACCGGTTGGTGCTACCAACCGGTACTAATGGTCTACCAGCACCCGGGCCTGGCTCGTGCCACGTGGTGGCACTTTAGTGCCGGTTCGTGCCGAACCGGTACTAAAGGAGGGGGGCCTTTAGTCTCCACTCCATAGTGCCGGTTGCAGAACCGGCACTAAAGGCCCTTACGAACCGGTGATAAAGGCCTGTTCTACACTAGTGTGGGCCACAATGGCAGCGATGCCCGTGGGCACCGTCTTTTCTCCATGGAGACGTTCATTAGATCTGCTTCTACCTACACCACGCCATTTGTCTTTCGGGTGAAAACCCTAACTCCAGTGGGCGGCAAAGGCGCCTTCAGCGTCGTTCCCTTCTAGAAGGCGCCGCCGTGGGAGAAGGTTGGCTCTTCGACACCGTTGGGATTGTGTTGACAGCGAGCTGGATCAGGAGGTGGTGCAATGTGGAATTTACTGCATCGGCAACGGCTGTTCTGACCGGCATATCGTAGCAGGGTCTCGACGTTGGACGTATGTTGATAAACGCGCACAGTGTGATGGTGCTGTCTGCCATCATGGTGGCATCGATGACAGTTGGGCCTGGCAAGGTCAATGTGTTGATCTCTCCTCAAGTTGGGATGGCGGAAGATGACGACGGCAGATTTTGGAGCATGCGCACGCTGAGCATGCCGGGGGTCTGCTAGTCCGGTTGGTGTGCTTCGTCGTTGTGGGGCCGTGCGATCCGTCGAGTTAACATGAATCACCGGATGAGCGAGCAGAGCCCGCGTCAGTGTTTTATCTAATAAATGCGCCCCTCCCAGAAGTCGTGGTTTGTTACACGTATTATCTCTAGAATTACTACGGTTATCCGAGTAGCACGTACCATCAAACAAACTATAACTGATTTAATGAGTCATTCACAGTTTCACCATTCAAATTGGTTCATATTTGCACATGCATGGCTTAATGTTTAAGACAAGCATATGACTACTAGAAGAATCAACCAGGTAGCACGTCCTGGGTGACGACCAGCGTCGGCTGTCGTCCTTCCCTTCCACCGGACCGGTTGTCGTTGTTGAACGGCGTAGCTCATCCTCCTTGAAGATCGGCACAGAGAGTAGCGTATCCTACCACGTAATTGTGGAGACATAGAGGCAACTCCTGTTCCGGTTCTTGGTGAGGCCACGGGATTAGATGGTGTGTTTTTATGCGTGGTCAGAGTACATTATCAAACTAGTAAGTGTAGCGACATAGATCCCCAGGTGGCTTTGGGTTGATGAATGTTTTGGTTTTGTTAAATAATATAATAAAGATGGTTGTGTGCATTGCTTGATGAAGAGGCCAGGGATTATCCTACTTTTCCCAAAAAAATGAGCAAGTTCTTTTTTTTTGCCACCTTTCAATAGAGGACAACCCAGCTAGAAATTCGTTTCACTGTTTGACGAAAGGTCTTGTAGGCTTTGATGGGGATGGTAATGTAGTGAAAAGACTTACATATATTGTTGAGTTATATGTTTTCCCGTAGATAGAACGAACCCCAAGTAGTAGTGGAGATATAGGATAGGAAGCCACAATATTTTAGTATTGTTAGCCGATATAGGCTGCAAGTTGAAGTTTTTGTGTTGACATGGAAAAGCAGGAGCTCTGATTTTGCAATTGAGAAGACCGAAAAGTTCCACATGGTCTCACCCATCTCCAATATGCGGACGATACTATTATTCTGGTCGAGATGAATGAGGCCTGCCTTGCCCACCTCAAATTTATCTTACTCTGCTTCGAGGCTATGTCGGGGCTTAAAATTAACTTTGCCAAGAGTGAAGTAGTTGTGACTGGTGTGGACGGGTCAGAAGCCGCGCGAGTGGCCCACCTTCTTAATTGTAAGCAGGGCTCCTATCCGTTCAAATACTTGGGGTTGCCTATTTCCCCGGATGTGCTGCATGCAAAAGATTTTGCCCCGATAGTCACTAAGGTGGGAAACAGGGTCCTTCCCTGGCGGGGGAGATATAATACGAACGCTGGTAAAGTGGCCCTAATTAATGCTTGTCTCTCCTCCCTCCCCATGTTCCTTATGGGCTTCTTTCTCTTGTCGGCTGGGATTCATGCGGGTTTTGACAAACACCGTGTGGCGTTCTACTGGAATGCTGCGGACAACCGCTGCAAATATCGCTTCGTCAAATGGAAATTGATGTGCAGGCCCAAAAACCTTGGGGGGTTAGGGATTCTCAATACTTCCATCATGAACCAATGCTTGATGATTAAATGGTGGTGGAAGATTATGAGCGCTGAGGAACAACCCCTTTGGTTGTCGATCCTTAAGGCTAAATATTTCCCATCCTCTAGCCTGATGTTCGCTCTGCCGCGTGGTGGCTCTCAGTTTTGGAAGTCTCTGGTCAAAGTTAGACCTGTTTTTCAATCTTTTGCTAAGTTTGTTGTTGGGGATGGTTCCTCTATTCGGTTTTGGCTTGATTGGTGGTGTGGAGATTCACCTCTCTCGGTGACCTTCCCTACCCTTTTCTCTTATTGCTCTGAACCTAATATCTCTATTGCGAAGCTTGCTTCCCAGGGGTGGAACCTGGCCTTCCGCCGTTCTCTGTCGCCTGTAGAGTTCGAAGACTGGCAACGTCTTACTGCCCTCTTCCCTACGCTCTCGACGGTCAGGGACACGGTGCTTTGGCCGCTTTCTGCCTCTGGGCGATTCTCTGTTAAGTCGCTTTATTCTAAGCTAGTTGGTGGCGCACCTACCAGTCGTTTTTCCAATGTTTGGAAGGCCCGTATTCCCCCTAAGATAAAAAATTTCTTGTGGCAAGCCTTTCGAGGCCGGCTGCCCTCCGCTGATCAGATTCGAAAGAGAAACGGGCCGGGTTCCCAGTTTTGTGCTCTTTGTGGTGAGGTAGAGGACTCGGATCATATCTTTTTTCACTGTCACCTGGCTAAGCTTATTTGGAGCTGTGTGCGGGACTGGCTTCATGTGTCCTGGGCCCCTGCCTCCTTTGCTGAGTTGCGCAGCCTGGCATCCAACCTTTCCGATGTTTCTAGACGGATCTTTTGGGTGGGCCTGGGGGCTTTATGCTGGTCTCTGTGGATTACTAGGAACAAATTTACTATCGAGCACGTGTTTCCGGCTAAACCGGCTGACTGCTTATTTAAATCGTGTGCTTTCCTGCAGCAGTGGAAATCATTGACTAAAGCGGACGACCAACAGGCGCTAGCTATGCTGATCGACAAAATCCGGACCACGGCGTCTCAGTTATGCAGACAAGAGCACGATGATTGAGGGATTCTTTTGGGCCTGAGTCTCTAGCTTAGTTGGTTCCTTCTATTCCGGCCTGCGTGCCGTGTACTGGCGTGGGTGCCATGTACCATGACTTTATTCGCGTTGTACTGCCCAACATTGGGGCTGGGGTTGTTTGATACGTTCTGGTGTTGTTCTTGCTACCTGCCTCATGGCTTTATCTATAAAGTCGGGCATATGCCTTTCCTCTAAAAGAAGACCGAAAAGTTGTATAGAGGTTGAAGCAAAACGGGTAAACTATGAGAGAACGCTGTGAAGAGGGACTTTTCCATAGTATCAACTATCAAGGCGTTAGCAGAGCCTTTCCACACCATTGTTAGCTTTAATCTTGATATTTTGTATCTCCATGTTTATTTCAGTCTTGCATGTAGTTTAGCTTAGGACTGTTCCGGTAAAGTCATGGCTAGTGTGAGGCGGCAACGTCGTGTGAAGCGGCGAGCAGTGAGCAGGTGAAGCGTGACGAGCTGCATGGCCAAGTTGAGCCGGCTGATCTGGCTGAGTCATCATTAGTGTCTTAGCATGCATAAGTATTCAGTTGTATGGCCGAGTCGTGTGGCTGCTGGAGAGATTCGAGGAGTAAGATAGTCATGGATAGTGCGTTAGTGCATGCATGGGTTAGTTGAAGTTTGGTGCCGAGAGTAGCGGCTGGTTAGTGCGTGCGTTTATGTACTTAAATAGAGCATATTTGTTTAGCAGTCAAGTAAAATAGAGAGAAGAAAAGGGCTTGGCTGTGTGATACAGCAGCTCACCAAATATCCTCTTCTCCATTCTCTCGTGTGTGTGTGGGTTGTGTGAAACAGCCGTGAGGTAGAAGAGGGGCTGAGAGAGTTAGCTCCAACATTTGGTATCAGCACTAGGTGATGACGATGACAATGCCGTGTGACTCTTCAACGAGTGGAGCATTGGTGCCGAGCGACTCTGCGGTGATGGCGGCTGTCGCGATGGCGGCGACGACGGCGGCGGGGAAGCTCCCATTCCCGCTGCTCGCGAGGACGAACTACGCGGCGTGGGCAATGAAGATGAAGTACCTCTTGCGCGCCAACGGCGCGTGGGCTGTCGTTGATCACGAGGACTCCTCCAAGGAGGTCGCCGCGGGCAAGGAGGAGATGGCCATGACTATCATCTCCCAGTCGATCGACGACACGACGCTGCTGCGAGTTGCGGAGAAGGAGACCGCCGCCGATGTGTGGGCGGCGCTTCGCTCCATGCATGTGGGCGTCGAGCGCGTCCGAGAGGCGAGGATTCAGTCCTTGCGCTTGGAGTTTGATAGCCTCAAGATGGGCCATGCGGAGTCCGTGGATGATTTCGCAGCGAGGTTCACGACGCTCGTGAGGCGCATCCGTGAGCTTGGTGATGCGATGGAGGAGAAGTACATCGTGAAGAAGCTGCTCCGAGCTCTCCAACAAGTTCATCCACGTTGATTAGTCGATTGCGTTGTTCAGCGACACCAACAAGATGGCCATGGAGGAGACCATTGGTTCACTCAAGGCGCACGAGGAACTCGTCAAGGGGCGGGAGACGGGACATGAAGAAGAGCAGCTCCTCATGGTGAGAGGGCAGGACTCGTCGCGAGAACGGGGCCATGGCCGTGGCCGTGGACGGGGTGGAGGCCGCAAAGATAAAAGTGAGGTAGAGTGTTATAATTGTCATGAACTTGGGCACTTTGCTTGGGAGTGTCCGGAGAAGAAGGAGAAGGACGCGAAGGCGCTGCCTGGCGTTGAGGACGAGCCGGCTCTTCTTTGAAGCTGTGTGAAGGAATGGATATCAAGATTAGGGGGTTGAATGTTAGCTTTAATCTTGATATTTTGTATCTTCATGTTTATTTCAGTCTTGCATGTTGTTTAGTTTAGGATTGTTCCGGCAAATCCATGGCTGCAGCGAGATGCCATCCGACCGTGTGATGCGGTGCGGTAGTGCCGTGTGACGCGGCAACGTCGTGTGAAGCGGCGAGCAGTGAGCAGGTGAAGCGTGACGAGCTGCATGGCCAAGTTGAGCCGGTTGATCTGGCCGAGTCATCATTAGTTTGTTAGCATGCATAAGTATTCAGTTGTATGGCCGAGTCGTGTGGCTGCTGGAGAGATTCCAGGAGTAAGATAGTCATGGGTAGTGCGTTAGTGCATGCATGGGTTAGTGGGAGTTTGTTGCCGAGAGTAGCGGCTGGTTAGTGCGTGCGTTTATGTACTTACAAGCATATTTGTTTAGCAGTCAAGTAAAATAGAGAGAAGACAAGGGCTTGGCTGTGTGATCAGCAGCTCACCAAATATCCTCTTCTCCATTGTCTCGTGTGTGTGTGGGTTGTGTGAAACAGCCGTGAGGTAGAAGAGGAGCTGAGAGAGTTAGCTCCAACAACGATGTCCTACGATCACACATAAACCAAATCCATGTAAGGCACAAAGGTCTGCCAAAAGGTGAGAGTGTGGTGGTGGAAGCGACCACAGATTGTTAGAATCAAATGAACCAACTCGACATCAGCTTTCATTTCCATGGCTTTAGCTTTGAGGACCTCTTGTCAATTAGAGGCTAAACTTCAACCTTTCCCAGCTTTCTTAGACTAGGAGACAGCCCCGGATGTCCAGATCATCACATCAGATATGTCTGGCACACATTTTCTAAAATTGTCCTGCAACCTAGAGATTTCACCAGAAGCTTAGGGGGCAGCTTGGACTACTGGTTTCTCAGATCCTATAAGATTCAGAAACAAAGCAACATCCAATGCATTCCTTGATGCGTCCCATGCACAGTCCTATACTACAGAAATCGAAACCTAATGGTGGTAAGAAAAACTTCAAATAATCCAGCTTCTCACAAATATAAGTCGGTCATCCCTTCTCCTTTATAGGAATAGTAATGGACCGTTGAACAGTAATTAATTTGATCTGGTGGCATGATCAGATACAGCTTGAATGCCTGATCATGATGTGCTCACCTTATGAAGACCACATCTTATTGATTGTGTCTTGCACTGAAATGTACAATCCGGAATTGCTTGACCAAGGCCTTGCCTCGTAGTTGGGACCAAATCAACACAGGGATTGGGCCCCGCACTTAATCACGGTGGGGTCAGTCCCTCCAAGCACACTGTTCGTTGGAGCAAGCTAAAATATCTCCCGGACACCCAGTTCGGTATATGAAACACTAACATGTATATCAAAGAAGTCTCTTGTGATACAACAGTAGACACTAACATGCCGAGTCCTGCTACAAGCATCGAAAGGCAATGGCGGCGAAAGAAACATCAAGTCAACTAGATCAGATACAGCTTGAATGCGTGATCATGTTGTACCCAGACTGATGAAGATCACATCTTGTTGATTGTGACTAGTACTGAACTGTACAACTCTGGCATTGCTTGACGAACAAATTTTTGGGTTGTTGGGAACAATTCACCGCAGGGAATGGGTCGAACCCTATCCTCTCACTCAACCCCTATTGGGGTTAATCCCTCGCAGTAACCTATTCGGTACAACAAGCTAAAAACCCCTCCCAACAGCGAGTTTCGTACATAAAAGACTACAAAGCATACCATGGAAGAAGACTGTTAGCATACAACATGAGAAGTCGGGCAAACAACAGGGCACCATGAACATGTTCCAAGATCACATGGCGACATGCCAAAACAAGTTTCATGCAATTGAATAATTCACTCGACTGCTATTTCCAGAAGAAAATTAACAAAAATTCTAGTACTCCCTTCGATCCATATTAATTGACGTTGTTTTAGTACAACTTTAGTACAAAGTTATATCAAAGCAGCATCAATTAATTTGGATCGGAGGGAGTAGTATTATTTATGTTCGGCCACAAGAAGGCTGGAAGAAGAAAATTTACTTCAACATCTCACTCGTAGCAGCTTCGTCCTCACCTTCTGTTTTTCTAGATACTCCTAAATTATCCTTCTTCTGGCTGCACAGATGCGAAAGGTTTAGTAGTAATCAATGTACATGAAAAATAAATTAAAAATATAGTTAAAAATGAGTTCAAGACTACATCCTACAACCATGCATATCAACATCTTAAGATAGTCACGCTAAGAAAAGTTCAGGGTGTAGAAGGGAGCCACAAGAAATGCAATTGCTTGGTGTAGTAATCTTCGTAAACCTAACCAGTTTTTGTTAGGTGAAATCTTGGCCACTTGGATTTTGCACTAGTTAGCAGGCTGCTCTGGAATTAGAGTGGACTGTAGTGACTCCTGCTTCGAAAGTCATCTTTTGATCCCGAGCTCATATGCTTCCGCATGAACAGTAAAATCGAAAAAAATTCAAAAAATTCCAATTTTTTTTGAGAGAAACATTGACAAAAGTTCTAACTGCCTGCAAAAATTCATCATGAAATCACATTCCTGTAAGGCGTGGCAAAAAAAACAAATTCAGTGCTTCAAAATGCGTTTGAAAGTAGCTTTTTCAGAGTACTGTTTTTGTTTTTTTTTGCCACGCCTTCTAGGAATGTGATTTCATGACGAATTTTTGCAGGCACTTAGAACTTTTGTCAATGTTTCTCTCAAAAAAAAATTGGAATTTTTTGAATTTTTTTGATTTAGTTTTGATTTTACGTTCACCCGAGCTCATTTGAGCTCGGGAGCAGATTAGCCGCGTCCCTCCTGCTTGCATTTCTTCTTTTATCAAAGACAAATGGGAGTTGGATGTTTCATATTGCGATATCTGATTTGAACTTCTCTATTTATTTTATTTTAAAAAGAGGATGACCCCTGGCCTTTGCATCAACCGATGCATGCAGCCATATTATTAAAAAAAATGTAACAAAGTCTTAAGGTCCAAAGAGGGTCATAAACTGAGCAGTAGTCGAAAGGAAATAAATCTGAAAAGCGCCACATCCGGCGATATAGAATTGAAGAGTGCCACATCCGGCGATAAAAAACAAGCTACAATGCCTACACACCTAGCCTATTATTAGCTCGCCATCCAAATGGGCTGAAGATAGACTGTGCTACCGTCTCCCGGCGGTTGCACCCAATAACCCTCTATTTCCATTTGTCATATGCTCAAGTTCTTCCTTTGGCTCCTTGCAATAGGAGAGCCCTATTGGAAATTCGTTTCACAGTTTGGCATATGTCTGCAGTCTCAAAGCTCTTGCACGCTGTTGATGGTGATGTTAATGCAGTAAAAATACTGCTACACCACAGATGGTCAAACCGGATTGAAACCACGCTAGCAGTGGAGAGACAGCCAGCCACAGTGTTCTATTGCTTTTGCTGAAATTTCAAGTTTTTTGATGTGCAAGGACTGAACCTCTGCCTTGCTGCTATAGATGAAGGAAAAGTTGTACAGAGGCGAGAGGCTAGACATCTGAATCACATGTCCGGCCTGTAAGCTTTGTAAGTGGGGAAAAGCCTCGGATTAGTGCATGGCAGCGAACTTGTTCCTCCACACAAATCAGCTGCAATGCTTTGGATGTCCAGATCATCGCTTCTGAGAGGTACCCAACACATTTGTCGAAATTGGCCTGCAACCCAGGTACTTTTGGAATAATCTTGAGTAGTTAATTAGTGTCACACGTGCTTGTAGAAGTGCATGCACTTACGTGTGATGTGTCCTAGTGTATTTGGTTTAGAGTACTATAGTTTGAGTCTTGACTGGTCCCTGTACTAGTAATAGTCCGGCTAGGATGCATACGTGGTAGTACTATGAGGACTCCTAGCTGGTAGTACACGCGTGAGTGTCCGAGTTGTATTAGGACATCTAGTACGTATAGGATTAGGTCCGTGTTGGGTCGGTGGCTGCTGTGCATATATATGCACTTGGCCGTGAGACTTTTGTAACATCGTCAGAGAAAACAGAAAATAGAGAGGAAAATTAAGGGTACGAGACGAACCCTCGGCTATCAGTTTTTCGTGTGTGTGCTCATTGTGATTTCATGTGATTGATCCTGTAGGCGAATCCCAACAGATACTTCACCAGAAACTTGATGAATATCTAATGTAACGATCTCATATTTGATAAGATTCAAAAGTAAAGCAGTATATGTTGCATTCTCTTATGCCTACCAGAGTTTTGGATTTCGTCCGTAAAAAACGAAATTCCGGCAAAATTCGTCTGCTACGTTAAGGCCCGGCCGGTAGATATGTTAGCCGGCCAAATTTTTCGGCCCTATTTGATTTTTTGGCTCATTCCAGCGTCCGGCCCAGCCTGGATAGCCCTTCCCGCAATGTAAAAGGCCTGAATAAGGCTCCTAAACCTAAACGTCATCAAATTCCCCACATCACTTCTAGCGGCGGCGCCTTCCTCGCTCCCGATGTGCTCGCACCGCCGCCTCCTGAGCGCATGGCCTCGGCCACAGGGCGCTAGCTGACCGTTCCATATGCCTCTGTCCGGCAGCTTGGTGCAGCGACGAGTGCAAGTATGGCCATAGCTCGGTCGTCGGCCATAGGACTTGCGTGCGGCGTCCGTGCGCTGCTGGCAGCCGGAACGGGACCACAAGTGAGAAGCGTGATTGGATTTTGCTGCAACTGAAGCGTATCATGCGTGCAAGCAATCAATTGGTAGTTGCAATTCTGTAAGATCCTTATTTGTTTCCTTTGCTGCAGGATTTCAATTTTTGGTAGAATTTCGGTCGTTTTTCGTCCAAATTTCGCTCATTTTTCGTTCAAAATTTCAAATTTTGATTCAGTCTTTTCGTCCGGAATTTTCCGAAAAAATCCGAAATTACCGAATTTCGCCTATTTCGTCCGCGGACGGTAAAATTTGCAAAACGAAATCCAAATCCTTGATGCCTACAACGCCTAGTCCTAGTACAGGCATGGATAGGTAACGATGGCGAGATAAACTTCAAGTCAGCCCTTCTCACAAAGTCAAAATCGTTAAGTTGGCAATCCTTTCTCGGAAGCAGAGTAATTGGACGCTCTAGCCCAAGCCTAGCGGCGACGGGCTGGAGCTCCGCTCCACTTTGTCAGAAGTTAGCCTCTATCTTTATGCTTGAATTTAGATCACAACATAATGTTGAAGTATCCTGCCACGGTTGTTGGGGCTAGTGACATGGCATAAATATAAGGTGTCAAACTGGGCCAACATCCTCCTTTCTTTAGAGAAAAAGCATACGCCCGACTTTATAGAAAAATGCCACATGGCAGAGTAGGAGACAAACCCACCAACCGAACGTACAACACGACAACAGAAAGTAAGACCAAACCACAGGGGCACAACAGCCCGGAGTTCGAAGGCACACATGCCAGAAGACAGATAGGAGGCACGCAGGCGAACAACCTACACCTATATGACAAAAAGCAAGACGACATTACGAGGGAGTCGTGGCGCCAGGAGGAGACAGCAGATTGGCAGACGCCCGAACATTGTTGATCAACACCTCCATATCGTCCTGATCCGTAGGTTTAGTCAATAATTTCCACTGCTACAAAAAGATAGAGATTCTGAACAGAACATCATCAGGTTTGTTAGGAAAAACACCCTCAATGATGAATTTGTTCCTAGTGGTCCATTAAGACCAACATAAAGCATAAAGCACCAAGCCCAACCCAAAACAATCTCTTAGACACACCCTGGAGGAGCCGGGCCAATAAACGTAGCTCAGAAAAGGAATTGGGGGCCTAAGTCACATAATTCAGCCAGGAACGAATACAATCCCAGACGAACTTGGCCAGCGCGCACCCATAGAAAATATGGCCAACATCCTCCTTCAAAGTTCATCAAAGTATAGCTTTACTTGTAATAGTGTTCTAGCACAAGTTGCAGACACTTGCTTGGGAAAACAGCTTGTGGCTCACGTTGTATTGGAGTAGTCTACTCTTTTATGCAAATATATCTTGTTGTGTTCAAGTGGAAAGTGGAGAATAGCAATCATCGGTCCTTCAGTTGCACCTAACTCTTGAGGTACCTTGGTTTCCATTGTCACACCTTGCCTCAAATATACATGGCTTAGGTGCTTGTTTTGTTGCTCTGTATTGCATAACAAAATTTTGTTTTTGTTAGGTGAAATCTCAGCCGCTCTTGGATGTGGAATTAGGGAGTAGACCATAGAGAAGTCTATAGAAAAGGGAGTGTAGAATGTAGAGACTGTTGCTTTGTACAAATGAGAATTACATGCTTGATATTGGGATATCTTATTTGAATGTTTTCTGTATTCATTGGTCACTATGGTCACATTCTTGTTTTGACCTTGTTTAGTAGGAGAACCCAATTAAATTTTTTTTTCACAGTTTTTGGCAAAAGTCAACAGTGCCAGATCTATTGCACGATGTTGACCAGGACGATACTGCAGTAAAAAAAAGTCGTGCTATTGTTCAATTTTGTTTTCCTAAAATTAGAAAAATCGGAAGGAACAAACTCTGCTTTTGCATGACAGAAAAGGAAATAGTTGTAGAGAGGCTGACTTCTATAGGCGTGTGAATCAAATGAATCGACCTGTAAGCTTTATGACACTCGTTAAAAGCAGTAGACAAGTGCACAGCAGCTAACCGGTTCCTCAACCCAAATCAATTAAAATGATTCAGAGGAATAACTAATATTTTGCCAAAATTGACCCGCGGCCCAGAGATTTCAACCAAAACTTCGATGCGTGTTGCAGCAGTTCTGATATCAGATTTGAAAAGATTGATAAATAAAGCAGCATCCACTGCATTCTCCGATGCCTCCCATGCCTAGTCGTGCTACAAGCAGCAAAAGGTAATGGTGGCCAAAAAAAACTCAAGTCAGTTAGCTTTTCAGAAATGTTGAGTCAAGCATCCCTCCCCCCCTCTTTATAGGATGTGCAATGGACCATTGGATAGTACCTGATCTGGTGCCACAATCACACAAAGCTTGAATGCTTGATCATGTTGTACTCGCCTGATGAAGACCAGATTTGGTTTGATTGTGACTCGTACTAAACTTTCCAACCCCGGCTCCGGCCCAGGTGTGGCAGTGGTGGCCTCCTCCTTCGCTGGAGGTGGTTGGACGGCTTGTTGTAGCGGATCCCTAGATCCCACGTCTAGTCCCGGTGGCGAGTTAGGGAGGCATGGCTGCCGGTGAAAATTGAGCTCCGGCAGGCGATGGCAGCGTATATGCGCTGCTATCTTGTTAAAGGCATCGTCATTGCAGAGACTGTCTACCCACTCGCGCTTCTTCGGGGGAAACCCCAGATCTGGGTATCCCCGGATCGGATGATGGCGGCATTCTCGGTGTCGCTCTCCCTCACGAGGGCATTATTTTGGAGCAGCTGTTGGACGGAGGACACAGGTGGAGCGATGTTTCATGTGACGCATCGATGACGTGGAGTCTCAGTGGCATGGCGCGGCAGGGTCTAGGGGACGGATGTGTGATGATGGACGCATGTAGGGAGGTGGCGTTGTTCGGGGCCGTGGTGGCGTCGACAGCAGGCCTGGCAAGGTCGATGCGTCAATACTTGCTCTATAGATGGTTCGGTGGAAGACGGTGGCAACGGCCTCTGCAGCAGCGTGCGCATGCGGTGCCTATTGAGAGTGAGCTGGACTGGTGTATGACCCACCTGGCAATTCGGTTTGGTAGCGGCCTCTGATGTTAGACGCTGCGCTTTGGTGTGAGGTGTGGGTATGCGGCCCCGACAATTTGAACCTCTTTATCAAGTTGATAGGAATGGTGACAGTTGTTGCCAAGACGATGACTTCAGACTTATTGATTTATTACTTTGTTAGGTCTGGATGAATAATTAATAAAATGACTGCATGCATCGCCTTGATGCAAAGGAGGGGGTACCCTCCTTTTGGAAAAAGAGCAGCTTAGTCCTCGTCTTTTTTCTCTCTCTAGATACTCCTTCATTTTCCGTCTTCTAGGTACAGTACAGACGGGTTAAACCTCGAGTGCGGCCATAGATTATGCCAGCGGCCATGCCATCGTCCAAAGTTCATGTCCGCAACATGCCAGCGGCTGGCATACAATGCCAGCCTCCGAAAAACCACCAGACAGTTCATGATGGCGCACTTGCCGGCGGCCGACACACATGCCAACACACAAAAAGGGCGGGAAATCGACCACGCCATGTCGGTCGTAGTCATGCCAGCACAATTGTCGGCATCCAAAGAAGGGTGGCGATCGCCGCGCGCCGTAGCACACTTTCTCGGCGTGGAGGCCGCCACCACGCTCACCTCCGGCGAGCATTCCCCGGAGAGGCGGGAGGCTAGCGGATAGACGTGGAAGCCGGGAATCGGTTGCGTTGCAGACGCGCGCGGCGACTGTGGCAGCACCATCCGAGGAAACCCGTGCTGGCCAGTGTTTAACCCTAGGTAGATAAGGGCGTCCCTGGTTGCCGCCGCGACTCGGGCGTTGGTTTCCTCCTGCTGTGCGGCGGCGGTGAGGGCGGCGACGGCCTCAGCTTCGTCCCTTGCCACTACTAGGGAAAACCTTATACACAGAACTTTAGCAGTAGCGCGTGTTAAAAAAGCACGCTGGTGCTAAGTAGCAATAGCGCGGTGATGTAAACGGCGCTACAGATACAACTGTAGCAGTAGCGCGCCTGAGGATAAAAGCGCTACTACTAAAATTCCCACGGCTTAGCCGATAGGCTACACATAGTAGTAGCGATCTATATCGAACTGCGCTACCGCTACTTGCTTTGTAGCAGCGTGTTTTCGCTGAAAGGCGCTACTGCTAAAGGAAATAAAATTAAATAGAAAGCAAATATAAAAGTAAATGAAAATGAAAGAAATAGAAAAAGGTGAAAGGAAAAAAAATAAAATGTAAAGAAAAATAAATGAAAAAGGGGGAAAAGAGAAAGGAATAGCAGTGGCGCGTATCGGGGAACGCGCAGTAGCTAGCTTAGCAGTAGCGCACTTCCTGGAACGCGCTACTGCTACTTCTGACTTAAACGCGCGGTTCGTTCTTCCCCACGGCCACTTCCCCCAAATCCAACTCCTCCGCTGTCGCCGCCGCCGTCGCCCATCGGCCGCCGCGCGCTCTCTCCCGTCGCTCTCCGCACACCCTCGACGCCGCCCCCGACCCCGGATTCGACGCCGCCCCCGACCTCGACGTAGCCCCCGACCCCGACCTCGACGCCGCCATCCGCCGCGCGCCCGAGCCCCGACCCCGACCTCGACGCCGCCTGCCCCTCCCTCGCCGCAGGCACCAGAGGTGAGCACGCCTGCGCTCCTCCCCCTCCCCTACCTCTGCCTAGGGTTCTTCAATTTTTAGTTGCATCAAATTAGTTAGGGTTCATCTATGGGTGGAAACGAATCGGATGCGGATGTCATCGTACGGATGCGGCTCGGATGTTTTCTTAGATGATGAATAAACACTATTGTAATGCATAATAAAACGAGTAAAATTTGACCACTTATTTTACTTTTAAGTTTGATAATTGGAATATCCGCTACCACTTTCCACCCCTAGGTTCATCAAATTAGATGGTAATTAGGGCAGTAGTTCCTAGGTACTAATTAGTTAGTAAGAACTAGGTACTAGTTTATTTTTATTTATAGTAAGTTTATTTTTAGTAAGAAGTAGTTGAATTAATAGAACTAGTTGAACATGTCACATTTGTTGTTATTTTTTTAGTTAAAGCAATTTTTCCCGCATCGACGTCGACGATGCCTATCCCGCATCCTCGTCGTCGACTCGGCGGAGGACACCTGCTTGACCAGATGGGCCATGTCCGGGACCGGGCTCTGCCGGGCTGGTACTGGGAGGCGCTACCTACCGGGGGCGCAGCTTCGTGAGGAGCCAACCCATCGTTGACCCGAATCTTCTTTGGTGGCGGTCGGGTGGGCCAGTGACGGTGCAGAGGCTTGAGGACCCCGCAGAGATGGTACGTCACCGTGTCAGCGAGGAGGACGTGCACGTCCGTTGCTACTTGTTTGCGTTGGAGCACATGTTCTCTAATACCTGGCAGGTTCTCTAGGGATCTGACTGGAGCTATGATCCTGTGATGGTTCCTTCTCTTTGGGTGTCCACCGCCCGCGCCAATACCCGTCATGCGCTAGGGTTTTAGTTGTATCAGTGATGTTATATGTATGATACTATTCGGGATGTATTAGTGATAATATTCGACGATGTACGGACGCATGAGATGATTTACTTTTGCTTATTGAATGCATGCTAATTTGAATACTTATTTATTTTATGATTTGGTTTTGCTTATTGAATGCTCATGTCAATATGAGTCCTATAAGATATTTTGAAATGTATATCTTGTGTTGCTCAAATAGGATATGTGCTTGCCCAAGTGGCCGGTCATGTTTGCAGGTTACACCTCCGAGTGGCCTATGTTTTGCCGGAGTGTTGATTCATTTCCATTCCGGCAAATTTCAAGCGCTCGATATGTCCTATTTTAGCAAAGGTCATGCCGGATTTTTCCGTGAATTTTGGCATGATTTGTGCCAGAATATGTAGGAAATATCGAGTGCCCCGGATTTGTGTGTTGAGTATCCTGGTAGTTGTCTTCGATCGGTTTTCTATTAATGTTTCAACTATGAACATAGGAAATGTCCGACGACGAAAAGGATTTCGGTATTTGCAAATACTGAGAAGACGAGCGCGGCCTGTGCGACGGAATCTTCCTAGGTGATGATAGCCGCTTCAGCATCAAGCTGGACCAGAACTTCGAAGTGGATACAGTAAGTCACAACGACAAGTCTTTTATCGTAATTAAGCATGACATCTGCTTCATTTGCTTCAACTTATAATTTAATTTTTTACTATTCTACTAGCGTATCCTCTGCCATGCAAGAGTTTTTGTCTTGGATAAGATAGGTTTCAGTCCTATACCAACTACTATGGAGGTAAAGAGAGTTTGCTAGAAGACCGAGCATGGTTGTATTTTTCACGCAAAATTATACAACGCAGGCACCTACACCTATTTTGGATGCAAAACTTGGCAAGCACTCTGCAAGACTTATGCATTTGAGCCTTATATGGTTATCAACTTTGATATTCATCCGGAAGATGATATTGAAGGTAATATCGACATCTGGGTCGATGTGCATACGCCTCCAGTTATACCATTATGTGAGTTTCTCAACCATATTTATGTCTTTGATATTGTTTATTCAAAAATAGTTAACAACTAATTTATATTGACAGCTTATTTCCGTTCAAGCAAACATGTCCAGCGCTTGGTAGACAGGACCTACTACTGTCCCGGGGCTGAACTAAACTGCGAGGAGATAAGTCATTATGTTTCATGACTTGAGGATCTTCATACTGTCAAGACAAATTATTTTTCTGGACTTAGAAATCTTATTACTCAAAACGTGCGACCAATAGTGTTCGTACTGAACTGCGGTCACATCTATTTAGGAAAGATGGTAAGATTTTTACTATTTGTCCTCAGTGCATCTTTTGCATACATTATTTTTTAAGCTAAACTTCATTGCTAAGTATGTTACTATACGATGTTCTTCAACAGGGACTCCCAATGAATGTTGTGCCTCATTGGATTGAGACTAAAGGTAGCATGAGAATTGTTAGCTTACGGCCAAGATATCCTAGAATGCACTTTAGTGCATTCAGGATTTCTAATAGCGAGGAATGCTTAATAGTGAAAGACTGGAGCAAAATTGTGAACGATCGCAGAGAAGTACTAGGGGGCAGCAATCAGAAGCGCATCCCATGATTAGGAGACATGTTCATCTGCATGCTCCAACTTGATGAAGTAGGAGTGCTACACATGTTTTATGTTATTTCACCTGAGAGAGCAGCAGGAGTGATTAGCTAGCTAGAAATGAGTTTGAAGATGATGATGTGCTACACTATGACTATGATGATTAAATAGCTAGTGTTGGTGGTAATGACTATGATGATTATTATTAGCTAGTGTTGGTGGTGATTAGATAGCTACCGCAGCTAGTGTTGGTGGTGATTAGCTAGCTAGAATGAGTTTGAAGATGATGATGTGCTACATTATGACTATGATGATTAAATAACTACTGTTGATGGTAATGTCTATGATGATGATTAAATAGCTTGTGCTGGTGGATTAGATTCAAGTGGAGGCAACATGTGGTGCACATCGAAAGTGCTACTAGTCCAAACTAGATCAAGTTTGGATTAGTAGTATACTTTTGACATGCACCACATATTTCCTTCACTTGAACCTAATCCACCTTCATTTGACACACTGTTATGGACATAATGATATAAACCTCGTAATTGGTATTGTACCAAAATTTGTATAACGGCGTATAAATACACTAAAAAAAAGAATACTAGTAGCGATGGATAGTAACACGCTGCTACTAGCTAGATTAGCAGCAGCGCGGGAGAGAACACACGCTGCGGCTATGTGTCTTAGCAGTAGCGCGTGTAGCACGCGCTACTGCTAAGTAATAGCTATAGTGCCTTATTAGTAGCGCGGTGCCCCGCGCTACTAGTGGGAATTAAACCCGCGCTACTACTAGGGTTTTCCCTAGTAGTGTGCGTCTGTTGCGTGCCTCCGGCCCTTCCTCTTGTCCGACTCCACGGCCCGCTGCTCGGGCGTCAGCTGCTTATTCTTCTTGGGCGCCGCGACAGTGTGGCGGGGGGCGTGGGGCTTGCCTTTGCTGGAGGGGGCGGAGATGATGCCAGACGAGGCGAGGCCGGCGACGGTATCGTGGGCGTCGTCCATGGCGAGCGACTGGTAGCGTGAGCGGGCGGGAGGTTTTGGCAAATTGGAGGAAAAATGGTGATCTTTTTTGCCACCGACTGGCGGGCCATAGGAAGTAGTAAGCGCGCGGCCCGCTCGTTCGCCTCCTGTCCGTGCTGACGCAAATGAGGCTCAAAACTGGGCTGGGAATGGGTCGGCAAGCAGACGAAAAGCGGATGCGCGTCCATTTGGTTGACGCGTTTGGCTGACTTTTTTGTCTGCGGCGACCTAAACGAACATGCGCGGACGAAATGGGTCGGTATGTTGGAGTTACTCTAAATAACTTCCATGTTGTTGTTCAATTGTTTCCCCAATCATGGATAAACCAACACGAAACCATCCTAGTGATGGAGAGATATCCAACCACGTGGAATGTATTAGTGTTGTCTGCAGATAAAAAGGTAGCAACTCCAAATGCTTGACAAGAATCTGTTTTTGCATCATAGAAGGGTGTACTGTTGTACAGAGGCCGAAGGCTAGACGACTAAACGATAACATAGACAATGCAGGGACTTGTCCATAGAATCACAGGTGACAGCTGAGCCTTTCCATGTCATGTATTCGTCCTCCCAATAAAAGTTGAAACTAATCCATCGAGAAGGGTTTATCGGAATCAACTTGGGACAGGAAAAACGACAAATCCTCAGACTTCTCATCAGCGCTCGTATGGAATATCTTGAAGAGAATTGCACCGGTTCAAAAAGAATGGACATCACAACGATCGAAACTACCCGCGTGATCCTAAAGAAAATTTGAAGGGGAAGAGGAGTAGCATCAAAACACCTACGTCACGATTTCTCACTAGAGCGTCGAAGGGGATAAGGAGTAAAAAGAGTTCCTACTCTCTGATATAGCTAGACTCCAAAAATAATTTTCTTCTAGACTTGACAACCGCCAAATTGCGATCAATCAAGGGGGCTCCTATGGTCGGTCGAGACTTTGATACCAACTTGTAGCGTCCAAGATGCAATTCTATCCCGATCACATGATGAATTCATGGTTGAGGTAGAATCGCATTTCGGGCGCATAGCAAGGTGGGTCTCATCACAACATACCATATACTGAACAGATGAGAATACCATATAAAATCTTACACTCGCCACAAGCTACAACAAGAACATATGAAAAAAATGGCGGTCTCGGTCATGGGCTGTTACAGTGAAAACCTTCCCGGCCGTATGCTCCAGCCGTATGGACGCCATTACAAAAATGTCTCTGTCCTCCGGCCTCTGTAGGATAGACCAAGTACGGAGCCATCGCATAAATGCATCACTACTAGAAGAAAGCTTACTAATAGCGCTGATTTAGGGGCTAGCAGTAGCGCGGGTACCAACGCTACTCCTACAGCGCTACAGCTAACTTGTAGAAGTAGCGTTGGTTGTGCAGCGCTACTGCTATACCTACTTAGCAGTAGCGCACCCTCTAAACAGTACTACTACTAACCATAAATAGTAGTAGCGTTCCTTATAAACAGCGCTACTGCTAAATTTTCCTGTATTTTTTTCTGCAGCTTATTGGTGCTGCATTTGTATAGGTATTATACAGTAGTTTCATCATATGATTTTACAACCATGATGAGTTATTATATCAGTGGATGAAATAGACATGGATTAGATTCAAGTGGAGGCAACATGGTGCAGATCGAAAGTGCTACTAATCCAAACTATATTAGTAGTACTTTCGATCTGCACCATGTTGCCTCCACTTGAATCTAATCCACGTCCATTTCACCCATCGATATATATAATAACTCATCATGCTCATATAACAACTTAGCATCATCACCATAATGATAAATCATCATCGTTATCATAATAACAAGTCCTACACATCATCATCATAGTAATCTAACAACTTCTACTCGTTAATAATAACAAGTCATACTCATCATCATCATAGTCATCTATGAACTTCTACTCGTTATCATAATAACAAGTCATACTCATCATCATCATAGTCATAACCAACCCTAGTTAATTGTTCTTAGCACATGATCATGAGTATTAACTAGGACCTGCTACCCATCTCTAAGGTAAAATAGCATAAAACACCATAGCCCCTGACTCTCCATTATGGAGAATGAAGATTATCCTGTCTCCAATTCGTGGGCTTTGCACAATGTTGCTTCCAAGTACCTCCCTACGATCATTCATAACTTTTTTTTCCATTATTTGATTATGATGTCTCCATCTGTTGGAGAAATCTTGTGTGAACAGCGGTGACCCGTATGCGGACTTGGCCATAAGCTAACAACATCCATGTGACCTTTCGTATGCATCAGATGAGGCACACAATCCTTCGGGATATTCTGTTGAAGAGCATAATAGTAACGTAGTTAGCAATGTAGTTTACCTTTAATTAGAAGAATGTATGCAAAAGATGAACTGGTTTTATAATAATAAAAAATCTTACCATTCCATTTCCGGATTTTGCTGTAGTTCAACACGTGGACTAGTGACACATATTGACCATAATATGAAGGAGTTTCATAATTGTTATTGAAAGTCTCAACATCAATAATAAAGGAGACAAGATGGTCTTTCTCCTCGTAAGTTAGTTCGGAGCCATCAGTGTAGTAGGTTTTGTCAACTACTTTCCGCACATTTATTGAAGAATGGAAATAATTTGTCAATGGAAATATACAGGGTGTCAACTATTTCTATAAAAACAATATAAATTACTTAATAAATAAGTTTGAGAAACTCACATAGAGGTAGAAGTTGAAGTGTATCAAGATCGACCCAAATGTCGATATTCTCTTCATCGATATTCTCTTCGTCGATATTATCATCGTCGACATTATCTTCATTGATGTCATCTTTAGGATCACCCAGATCGAAGGTGACATGCACACCCTCCTGAAAACCATACGCCTATCATAGTGCTGCCCAATTCGAGCAATCAAAATGGGAGTAGGTCACCACATTGTATAGCTTTACGTCAAAAGCATAACCATGATTGGTCTTGAGGTTAACTCTCTTTATCTCCATATTCTCACGATCTTCATAATTTAGCTTCTCCAAGACATAACATCCTACATGGCAGGGGATGCACTAGTCGAATTGTAGAAAGCGGAAATTACATGTTGAAGAAACATAAGTCACGCTTAATTCCGGAAAAAGACTTGTCGTCGTTGCGTACCGTATAAACATCCAAGGTCTCGTCGAGCTTAATACTAAAGCGTCGACTGCCTTCCAGATGTGGCCTGTTGCGGGTTGACTATCGGTCTATTGGGGTTCTTCCTCTCTGACATTTGCGACCATCGGTGATGGAAGCTCCTAATTTCATTTGAAAGTGCATTGCACCAAAATGTGTAGCACCTTCGAATGAAAAAAGAAGCTCCCCTCACGACAACAATCGGGATTCTTCTTCTATATATGGTGGACACTCTCTGTCAGTGATTTTTGGACCATCGGTGATGGTCGCTACTCCTCCTTCCCCTAGTGCATAACAAAGGTATAGCACAAGGAGAAGAAGAAGCGACCCCCACGACAACAGTCGGAATTCTTCTTATCTCATATATGGTGGACACTCTCCCTCACTGTTTTTTTGACTGTCATGTATGTAGCCCCGACAGACTTAAATTCAACCCAAAATGTCGTTTAATTCTCTTTCCGACAAATCCAAGACACTCGATATTTCCTACCTTCTAGCACAAGTGATGCTAAAATTCACGGAAAAATTTGGCATGACCTTTGCTAAAAAGGACATATCGAGCACTTGAGATTTGCCGGAACGGAAATTAATCAACACTCCGGCAAAACATAGGCCACTCGGAGGTGTTCTCTGCATTGATAATGAACGAAACATAAGTGCATATAACAAGGAGTAGCCTCACTGATACTTTCTCAAAAAAAAATAGCTTCATCACATTGTCACAGCTACTCATCTACTACTCTACTACGTCCATGAAAACATCTACATCATCATCGACATCAACGACATGGGGATTTGGCTGGTCTCACCTCGAGGTGGGACGGGGTCGGTGATGACGGCGGGGATGATGCAGGGGCTCCTTGATTTCTGCAAAAACAAAATATAAACAAAAACATTATTATCCTGATTTTAGGACTTAGTGAAACCCAATAAGCTATCAACTAAACATTATTATGCTAATTCATAAGACCTACATTTATTAAAATTTGTAAAACTAGTTTTTTACTAAAAAATTGTATTACCAAATATACCCTAGTTCTAACCCTAACATCTATCCATCCATCCATCTATCTATCCAAAGTATTACCAAAAAACCTAGTTTAATCCATCTGTCTATCCATCTATCTATCCAAGCATTACATCTATCTGTCTATCTATCCATCCATCTATCTATCCATCTATCTATCCTCTCCATCTATCTACAAGGGAGGGATGGAGGGAGGGAGGAGGGACAGGGTCGGAGGGAGGGAGGGAACACTAGTAGGAAAAGGGGCTTTTACCCCGGTTTGTAAGGGCCTTTTGTCCCGGTTTTCGAACCGGGACTAAAGGGTCGTTACTAAAGCCCTAACCCTTTAGTCCCGGTTCTTACACGAACCGGGACAGAAGGTCCTCCACGTGGCCGCTGCTGCCAGCCCAGGTAGGGGGGCCTTTGGTCCCGGTTGGTGCCATCAACCGGGACCAATAGGCAGGGCCTTTTGTCCCGGTTGGTGTCACCAACCGGGACAAATAGGCATCCACGCGTCAGCATTTCAGGGGCTGGGGGTTTTTTTTTGAAAGGGTGGGTTGGTGTTGGAAATATGCCCTAGAGGCAATAATAAAATGGTTATTATTATATTTCCTTGTTCATGATAATTGTCTATTGTTCATGCTATAATTGTGTTATCCGGAAATCGTAATACATGTGTGAATACATAGACCACAACATGTCCCTAGTGAGCCTCTAGTTGACTAGCTCGTTGATCAACAGATAGTCATGGTTTCCTGACTATGGACATTGGATGTCATTGATAACGGGATCACATCATTAGGACAATGATGTGATGGACAAGACCCAATCCTAAGCATAGCACAAAGATCGTGTAGTTCGTTTGCTAGAGCTTTTCCAATGTCAAGTATCATTTCCTTAGACCATGAGATCATGTAACTCCCGGATGCCGTAGGAGTTCTTTGGGTGTACCAAACGTCACAACGTAACTGGGTGACTATAAAGGTACACTACAGGTATCTCTGAAAGTGTCTGTTGGGTTGACACGGATCGAGACTGGGATTTGTCACCCCGTATGACGGAGAGGTATCTCTGGGCCCACTCGGTAATGCATCATCATAATGAGCTCAAAGTGACCAAGGGGTTGGTCACGGGATCATGCATTACGGTACGAGTGAAGTGACTTGCCGGTAACGAGATTGAACGAGGTATTGGGATACCGACGATCGAATCTCGGGCAAGTAACGTACCGATTGACAAAGGGAATTGTATACGGGATTGATTGAATCCTCGACATCGTGGTTCATCCCATGAGATCATCGTGGAACATGTGGGAGCCAACATGGGTATCCATATCCCGCTGTTGGTTATTGACCGGAGAGTCGTCTCGGTCATGTCTGCATGTCTCCCGAACCCGTAGGGTCTACACACTTAAGGTTCGATGACGCTAGGGTTGTAGAGATATTAGTATGCGGAAACCCGAAAGTTGTTCGGAGTCCCGGATGAGATCCCGGACGTCACGAGGAGTTCCGGAATGGTCCAGAGGTGAAGAATTATATATAGGAAGTCCAGTTTCGGCCACCGGGAAAGTTTCGGGGGTTGTCGGTATTGTACCGGGACCACCGGAAGGGTCCCGGGGGTCCACCGGGTGGGGCCACCTATCCCGGAGGGCCCCATGGGCTGAAGTGGGTAGGGGAACCAGCCACTGGTGGGCTGGTGCGCCCCCCTTGGGCCTCCCCTGCGCCTAGGGTTGGGAACCCTGGGGGTGGGGGGCGCCCCACTTGGCTTGGGGGGCAAGACACCCCCTTGGCCGCCGCCCCCCTGGAGATGGGATCTCCCAGGGCCGGCGCCCCCCCAGGGACCCTATATATAGTGTGGGGGAGGGAGGGCAGTAGTACCCTAGCCCCTGGCACCTCCCTCTCCCTCCCGCTTGCGCTTGGCGAAGCCCTGCCGGGATTCCCGCTACTTCCACCACCACGCCGTCGTGCTGCTGGATCTCCATCAACCTCTCCTTCCCCCTTGCTGGATCAAGAAGGAGGAGACGTCGCTGCTCCATACGTGTGTTGAACGCGGAGGTGCCGTCCGTTCGGCGCTCGGTCATCGGTGATTTGGATCACGATGAGTACAACTCCATCAATCCCGTTCACTTGAACGCTTCCGCTCGCGATATACAAGGGTATGTAGATGCACTCCTTCTTTCTCGTTGCTAGTAAACTCCATAGATGGATCTTGGTGATGCGTAGAAATTTTTTGATTTCTGCTACGATCCCCTAAAGTGGTATCAGAGCCAGGTCTATGCGTAGTTACTATGCACGAGTAGAACACAAGATTCTTGTGGGCGTAGATCATGTCAATTTACTTGCCGCTACTAGTCTTATCCTGATTCGGCGGCATCGTGGGATGAAGCGGCCCGGACCGACCTTACACATATGCTTACCTGAGACAGGTTCCACCAACTGACATGCACTAGTTGCGTAAGGTAGCTAGCGGGTGTCTGTCTCCCACTTTAGTCGGATCGGATTCGATGAAAAGGGTCCTTATGAAGGGTAAATAGTAATTGGCATATCACGTTGTGGTTTAACGTAGGTAAGAAACGTTCTTGCTAGAAACCTATAGAAGCCACGTAAAAACATGCAACAACAATTAGAGGACGTCTAACTTGTTTTTGCAGCATATGCTTTGTGATGTGATATGGCTAGAAGATGTGATGAATGATATATGTGATGTATGAGATTGATCATGTTCTTGTAATAGGAATCACGACTTGCATGTCGATGAGTATGACAACTGCCAGGAGCCATAGGAGTTGTCTTTATTTTTGTATGACCTGCGTGTCATTGAATAACGCCATGTAAATTACTTTACTTTATTGCTAAACACGTTAGCCGTAGAAGTAGAAGTAATCGTTGGCGTGACAACTTCATGAAGACACGATGATGGAGATCATGATGATGGAGATCATGGTGTCATGCCGGTGACGAAGATGATCATGGCGCCCCGAAGATGGAGTTCAAAAGGAGCAAAATGATATTGGCCATATCATGTCACTATTTGATTGCATGTGATGTTTATCATGTTCTACATCTTATTTGCTTAGAACGACGGTAGTAAGTAAGATGATCCCTTATAATAATTTCAAGAAATTGTTCCCCCTAACTATGCACCATTGCGAAGGTTCGTTGTTTCGAAGCACCACGTGATGATCGGGTGTGATACATTCTAACGTTCGCATACAACGGGTGTTGACGAGCCTAGCATGTACAGACATGGCCTCGGAACACACGCAATACACTTAGGTTGACTTGACGAGCCTAGCATGTACAGACATGGCCTCGGAACACGGAAGACCGAAAGGTTGAGCATGAGTCGTATAGAAGATACGATCAACATGAAGATGTTCACCGATGTTGACTAGTCCGCCTCACGTGATGATCAGACACGGCCTAGTTGACTCGGATCATGTTTCACTTAGATGACTAGAGGGATGTCTATCTGAGTGGGAGTTCATTGAATAATTTGATTAGATGAACTTAATTATCATGAACTTAGTCTAAAATCTTTACAATATGACTTGTAGATCAAATGGCCGATGTTGCCCTCAACTTCAACGCGTTCCTAGAGAAAACCAAGCTGAAAGATGATGGCAGCAACTATACGGACTGGGTCCGGAACCTGAGGATCATCCTCATAGCTGCCAAGAAAGATTATGTCCTAGAAGCACCGCTAGGTGATGCACCCATCCCAAAGAACCAAGACGTTATGAACGCTTGGCAATCACGTGCTGATTACTCCCTCGTTCAGTGCGGCATGCTTTACAGCATAGAACCGGGGCTCCAAAAGCGTTTTGAGCAACACGGAGCATATGAGATGTTCGAAGAGCTGAAAATGGTTTTCCAAGCTCATGCCCGGGTCGAGAGATATGAAGTCTCCGACAAGTTCTTCAGTTGTAAGATGGAGGGGAACAGTTCTGTCAGTGAGCGCATACTCAAAATGTCTGGGTTGCACAACCGCTTGACTCAGCTGGGAGTTAATCTCCCGGATGACGGGGTCACTGACAGAATCCTTCAGTCGCTTCCACTAAGCTACAAGAGCTTTGTGATGAACTTCAATATGTAGGGGATGGAAAAGACCATCCCTGAGGTATATTCAATGCTGAAATCAGCGGAGGTGGAGATCAAAAAGGAACATCAAGTGTTGATGGTGAATAAAACCACTAAGTTCAAAAAGGGCAAGGGTAAGAAGAACTTCAAGAAGGACATCAAGGGAGTTGCCATGCCCGGTAAGCCAGTTGCCGGGAAGAAGCCAAAGAATGGACCCAAGCCTGAGACTGAGTGCTTTTATTGCAAGGGAAGTGGTCACTGGAAGTGGAACTGCCCCAAATACTTAGCGGACAAGAAGGCCGGCAACACCAAAGATATATGTGATATACATGTAATTGATGTGTACCTTACCAGTACTCGTAGTAGATCCTGGGTATTTGATACCGGTGCGGTTGCCCATATTTGTAACTCAAAACAGGAGCTGCAGAATAAACGGAGACTGGCAAAGGACGAGGTGACGATGCGCGTCGGGAATGGTTCCAAGGTCGATGTGATTGCTGTCGGCACGCTACCTCTGCATTTACCTACGGGATTAGTTTTCAACCTCAATAATTGTTATTTAATGCCAGCTTTGAGCATGAACATTGTATCAGGGTCTCGTTTAATGCGAGATGGCTACTCATTTAAATCCGAGAATAATGGTTGTTCTACTTATATGAGAGATATGTTTTATGGTCATGCCCCGCTGGTCAATGGTTTATTCTTAATGAATCTCGAACGTGATGTTACACATATTCATAGTGTGAATACCAAAAGATGTAAAGTTGATAACGATAGTCCCACATACTTGTGGCACTGCCGCCTTGGTCACATTGGTGTCAAGCGCATGAAGAAGCTCCATGTAGATGGACTTTTGGAGTCTCTTGATTACGAATAATTTGACACGTGCGAACCATGCCTCATGGGTAAGATGACCAAGACTCCGTTCTCCGGAACAATGGAGCGAGCAACCAACTTATTGGAAATCATACATACCGATGTGTGCGGTCCAATGAGTGTTGAGGCTCGCGGTGGCTATCGTTATGTTCTCACTCTCACTGATGACTTAAGTAGATATGGGTATGTCTACCAAATGAAACACAAGTCTGAGACCTTTGAAAAGTTCAAGGAATTTGAGAGTGAGGTTGATAATCAACGTGACAGAAAAATCAAGTTCTTACGATCAGATCGTGGAGGGGAATATTTGAGTCACGAATTTGGCACACACTTAAGGAAATGTGGAATAGTTTCAAAACTCACGCCGCCTGGAACACCTCAGGGAAATGGTGTGTCCGAACGTCGTAATCGCACTCTATTGGATATGGTGCGATCTATGATGTCTCTTACCGATCTACCGCTCTCATTTTGGGGCTATGCTTTAGAGACTGCCGCATTCACTTTAAATAGGGCTCCGTTGAGACGACACCGTATGAATTATGGTTTGGAAGAAACCTAAGCTGTCGTTTCTAAAAGTTTGGGGATGCGATGCTTATGTCAACAAACTTCAACCTGAAAAGCTCGAACCCAAGTCGGAGAAATGCGTCTTCATAGGATACCCCAAGGAAACCATTGGGTATACCTTCTACCTGAGATCCGAAGGCAAGATCTTTGTTTCCAAGAACGGGTCCTTTCTGGAGAAAGAGTTTCTCTCGAAAGAAATAAGTGGGAGGAAAGTGGAACTTGATGAGGTGATAGTCACCCCTTCCGAACCGGAAAGTAGCGCAGCGCGGGAAGATGTTCCTGTGGTGCCTACACCGACTGGGGAGGAAGGTAATGATGATGATCATGAAGCTTCGGATCAAGTTACTGCTGAACTTCGTAGGTCCAGAAGGACACGTTCCGCACCAGAGTGGTACGGCAACCCTGTCCTGGAAATCATGTTGTTAGAGAACGGTGAACCTTCGAACTATGAAGAAGCAATGGCGGGCCCAGATTCGGACAAATGGCTAGAAGTCATGAAATCCGAGATAGGATCCATGTATGAAAACGAAGTATGGACTTTGACTGACTTGCCCGATGATCGGCGAGCAATAGAAAAAAAAATGGATCTTTAAGAAGACAGACGCGGATGGTAATGTGACCATCTATAAGGCTCGACTTGTCGCTAAGAGTTATCGAAAAGTTCAAGGTGTTGACTACGATGAGACTTTCTCACCCGTAGCGAAGCTGAAGTCTGTCCGAATCATGTTAGCAATTGCCGCATTCTATGATTATGAGATATGGCAAATGGACGTCAAAACGGCATTCCTTAACGGCTTTCTTAAGGAAGAATTGTATATGATGCAGCCGGAAGGTTTTGTCGATCCTAAGAATGCTAACAAGGTATGCAAGCTCCAGCGCTCCATCTATGGGCTGGTGCAAGCATCTCGGAGTTGGAACATTCGATTTGATGAGATGATCAAAGCGTTTGGGTTTACACAGACTTATGGAGAAGCCTGTGTTTACAAGAAAGTGAGTGGGAGCTCTGTAGCATTTCTCATATTATATGTGGATGACATACTATTGATGGGAATTGATATAGAATTCTTGGAAAGTATAAAGGCCTACTTGAATAAGTGTTTTTCAATGAAGGACCTTGGAGAAGCTGCTTATATATTAGGCATCAAGATCTATAGAGATAGATCAAGACGCCTCATTGGTCTTTCACAGAGTACGTACCTTGACAAGATATTGAAGAAGTTCAATATGGATCAGTCCAAGAAGGGGTTCTTGCCTGTATTGCAAGGTGTGCAATTGAGCACGGCTCAATGCCCGACCACGGCAGAAGATAGAGAAAAGATGAGTGTCATCCCCTATGCCTCGGCCATAGGGTCTATTATGTATGCCATGCTATGTACCAGACCTGATGTAAACCTTGTCGTAAGTTTGGTAGGAAGGTACCAAAGTAATCCCGGCATGGAACACTGGACAGCGGTCAAGAATATCCTGAAGTACCTGAAAAGGACTAAGGATATGTTTCTCGTATATGGAGGTGACGAAGAGCTCGTCGTAAAGGGTTACGTCGACGCTAGCTTCGACACAGATCTGGATGACTCTAAGTCACAAACCAGATACGTGTATATTTTGAATGGAGGGGCAGTAAGCTGGTGCAGTTGCAAGCAAAGCGTCGTGGCGGGATCTACATGTGAAGCGGAGTACATGCTTGCCTCAGAGGCAGCACAGGAAGCAATCTGGATAAAGGAGTTCATTACCGACCTAGGGGTGATTCCCAATGCGTCGGGCCCGATGACTCTCTTCTGTGACAACACTAGAGCTATTGCCCTTTCCAAGGAGCCAAGGTTTCACAGGAAGACCAGGCATATCAAGCGTCGCTTCAACTCCATTCGTGAAAATGTTCAAAATGGAGACATAGATATTTGTAAAGTACATACGGACCTGAATGTAGCAGATCCGTTGACTAAACCTCTCCCTAGAGCAAAACATGATCAACACCAGAACTCTATGGGTGTTCGATTCATCACAATGTAACTAGATTATTGACTCTAGTGCAAGTGGGAGACTGTTGGAAATATGCCCTAGAGGCAATAATAAAATGATTATTATTATATTTCCTTGTTCATGATAATTGTCTATTGTTCATGCTATAATTGTGTTATCCGGAAATCGTAATACATGTGTGAATACATAGACCACAACATGTCCCTAGTGAGCCTCTAGTTGACTAGCTCGTTGATCAACAGATAGTCATGGTTTCCTGACTATGGACATTGGATGTCATTGATAACGGGATCACATCATTAGGAGAATGATGTGATGGACAAGACCCAATCCTAAGCATAGCACAAAGATCGTGTAGTTCGTTTGCTAGAGCTTTTCCAATGTCAAGTATCATTTCCTTAGACCATGAGATCGTGTAACTCCCGGATGCCGTAGGAGTGCTTTGGGTGTACCAAACGTCACAACGTAACTGGGTGACTATAAAGGTACACTACAGGTATCTCTGAAAGTGTCTGTTGGGTTGACACGGATCGAGACTGGGATTTGTCACTCCGTATGATGGAGAGGTATCTCTGGGCCCACTCGGTAATGCATCATCATAATGAGCTCAAAGTGACCAAGGGGTTGGTCACGGGATCATGCATTACGGTACGAGTAAAGTGACTTGCCGGTAACGAGATTGAACGAGGTATTGGGATACCGACGATCGAATCTCGAGAAAGTAATGTACCGATTGACAAAGGGAATTGTATACGGGATTGATTGAATCCTCGACATCGTGGTTCATCCGATGAGATCATCGTGGAACATGTGGGAGCCAACATGGGTATCCAGATCCCGCTGTTGGTTATTGACCGGAGAGTCGTCTCGGTCATGTCTGCATGTCTCCCGAACCCGTAGGGTCTACACACTTAAGGTTCGGTGACGCTAGGGTTGTAGAGATATTAGTATGCGGAAACCCGAAAGTTGTTCGGAGTCCCGGATGAGATCCCGGACGTCACGAGGAGTTCCGGAATGGTCCGGAGGTGAAGAATTATATATAGGAAGTCCAGTTTCGGCCACCGGGAAAGTTTCAGGGGTTATCGGTATTGTACCGAGACCACCGGAAGGGTCCCAGGGGTCCACCGGGTGGGGCCACCTATCCCAGAGGGCCCCATGGGCTGAAGTGGGTAGGGGAACCAGCCACTGGTGGGTTGGTGCGCCCCCCTTGGGCCTCCCCTGCGCCTAGGGTTGGAAAACCTGGGGGTGGGGGCGTCCCACTTGGCTTGGTGGGCAAGCCACCCCCTTGGCTGCCGCCCCCCCAGGGACCTTATATATAGTGGGGGGAGGGAGGGCAGCAGTACCCTAGCCCCTGGCGCCTCCCTCTCCCTCCCGTGACACCTCTCCCCCCGCTTGCGCTTGGCGAAGCCCTGCCGGGATCCCTGCTACTTCCACCACCATGCCGTCGTGCTGCTGGATCTCCATCAACCTCTCCTTCCCCCTTGCTGGATCAAGAAGGAGGAGACGTCGCTGCTCCGTACGTGTGTTGAACGCGGAGGTGCCGTCCGTTCGGCGCTCGGTCATCGGTGATTTGGATCACGACGAGTACGACTCCATCAACCCCGTTCACTTGAACGCTTCCGCTCGCGATCTGCAAGGGTATGTAGATGCACTCCTTCTTTCTCGTTGCTAGTAAACTCCATAGATGGATCTTGGTGATGCGTAGAATTTTTTTGATTTCTGCTACGATCCCCTACAGTTGGGGGGTTAATTTAGGTGTTTCACATATTGTGTTAGCTAGCTAATTAATAGAGAGAAGTGTCCTCTCTTATCTCTGTGCTTGCTCGACGCTACGTACTATATACGCATGGAGAGGACTAGACATGCTAGCTAGTAATCAAATGAAGGAAACAGAAGATTGTCATGAACATATGCATACAGAGAGAAGTGATATCGACCACCTCTCCTTCTACGAGAGATTGGTCGAACAAGAAGTTCTCGTATATCTATCCGACACTATCGGCTACATATATACAATAATTATCTCTAACAATACAATCTCCTAATTAAATTGTAAGAACACAGGGTCCACATAGTATTCTCCGTTTTCAGCGGTCACGTGGTCAAGGAAGAATGCCGCCAATTCCTCTTGAATTGCTCGCATACGATCTGGTGCTAGGAGTTCATCCCGCTTCCGAAACATCTAATTTGAAGAAGGGGGTCAATACATATATATATGAATAAATTAAACTCAACACAAATGATGGTAATAAAATAAAATTGTGAATATTATTGCTTACGCACTTCATATTGTTCGTCAGAGTAGCCCTGCTCACGGGTCGTGTAGCGGATGGACTCGCAAACGTAGTATCCACAGTAATTATTCCCGGGTTCCTGCCACAACCACTTTACAAGAAATAGAGGTCAATCAAACTGATAAGCAAGCATGCTAAATGGTATTGATGAAACTAGCGCTTGAATCACTAGGAGATGCGCGGAACATGCTACTATAGTACTTACTTTCGGGTGTTTAAATTGCAGCTTCTTCGGCAGTCCCGGAGCTTTTGTGGTGAATTTTCTCCAAACCCTGCCAGACAAAGAAAACAATTACTTGATATCAGGAAATGAACAAAGTTGCTGATACGGTGGATAATGATCGATTTAACTTACTTCTCGAGCATTTGAGTCATGTTCGCATAGTCCTGGGGATCTTTTCGTCTCGAGTCTAAGACGGTTACTACTCCCTGCTCAAGCTTAATCTCTAGGAGAATAAAGTGGAAGCTGCGCATGCATGCATAAGTCATCAATTACATTACCATAACCTGGACTAATAAGGGAAACCGAATATGCACAAGACAGTAACACTCACTTGAAGTTGTAAGGAAAGAGTATTATATCTTTGTTTTGATTTAATACCAACGATCGTAGCAAGTTTGCCTCGGCTTCTTTGGAATGTTTTCCAACCGTATATGCATCTATGAGATTTGTGTTAATGAACCCAATATCACCGATTTGTCTTTTCTTCAATTCGGCGATCTTCAATCTGCATAATATAGTGAGGATAATTATAAATACATGCAATGAAAGAGCTGACCTATATAGAGAGACTTAATGACAGAAGTAGTACTACTTACAGACAGTAGCAAGTGATCGTTGTTTTATCGAGGGCCTTTTGATTGTAAAACTGGAAGAAATCCTCAAATGGAACATTCAGCAGTTCAATTCCAACGAGGTCATGCTCCGGTTAAACTCTCAACATCAAAGTACTCATCCCATCAGACTCTCTGCAGGTTTTCATGTACCAATCATGTAATCTTCGCATCATCGTTCTTAGAGATCTTTCATCTTTGACGAGAGGCTTCCCGTAATGGTATTTGTGTTCGTCCACCTCCATGATTTCATAATGTACATCGTCGGGCAGGTAATCTCCAAGATTGCTATAACCGGGCACCATCCTCGGATCATTAGCGACGATGTCTTTTGACACGTTGAGCGGGGGGCACGATTGGTTCGCTTATTCGCCGAGCTGGGCAATTTTTTTCCCAGCTCGTCGTTCTTTTCACCTTTGATCACTGACAGTACTTCCTGACCGCTCCGCTTCGGCATATGTCTTTGCAAGAATGCGCTCATAGTTGCCTCTCGGCGGAGACTTTGGTGGTTTTGTCAGGGCAGCCAGAGTGCGCTTTGCTTTCACCGGATCTATCTTCTCCTCCGGAGGTGGATGTTTCTTTGCTTTCACCCCTTCAAAGAAGTTTGTCACTTCGGTCGCACGATCTTCCTGGTTTCCTCCTTGGTCCTCTCGTATGGTAACTTCTCTGGAGTCTTCAGAGAAGGACCGAATCTGTATTGCCTCCCGCCTCTGGCAGCTGTACTGCTAGACGCCGGCAGAGCAGACGGAGCGGCTGCGGCTGTCTTCTTTCCTTGCTTACGAGGCGGAGGAGAAGGACTACGAAGCGCCGGAGCAGCCGCAGTGGCGGCGGGTCTCTTCCGCCCTTGCTGACGAGGCGGAGAAGGAGGCTGGCTGCTCTGGCGCGCCGACGCAGGCGGAGAAGGAGGCGGAGTGCCGCCACGCGCCGGAGAAGGAGGCTGAGTGCCCTGATCACTCGCCGGAGGAGGAGGCGGAGGAGGAGGCGGAGTGCCGCCACGCGCCGGAGAAGGAGGCTGAGTGCCCTGATCACTCGCCAGAGGAGGAGGCGGAGGAGGAGGCGGACTGCCCTTACTCGCCGGAGCCATCCAGTTCGGAAGGTTGATCAGCTCCTTCCGCCATAGGCACGGAGTCTTCAGAGCTAAACCCAGCCGAGTCTCCCCTTCATCAGTAGGGTGGTCAAGCTGGAGGTCCCAAATTCCTCCGTTATTTCATCCACCATCACCCTAGCATATCCTTCTGGAATCGGCCGGCAGTGGTAGGTTGCGCCGGGTTCAGGAGGTAAAACAGAGCCAAGAACCGCCTTGACTTTGAAGTTCTGCCATTGCGCCATATGGTGGCAATGTTGAGACTCCGTGATAGCATCCACGGGGTAGCTAGTAGGAGCCGTCAAGACATGCTCCAGCTGAAGCAGCTCGGTGGAAGCCACGCTGCTTCTCGGCTGAGATGGCGGGGTAGCTTCGGGGGTAGTTTCGGCATGTCGATTGCTGTCTTGTTCCTCTAGAGCTTGAACCATTTCGTGCAGCTTCTGAATTTGGGTCTGCTCCATTTTCTTCCTCCTCTCCTGGCTTTTGTAACCGCCTGCGTCCGGAAAACCAGCCTTCCACGGAACGGAGCCTGGCGTGCCTCGTGTCCGTCCAGGGTGCTCAGGATTCCCGAGGGCCATTGTGAGCTCGTCGTTCTCTCTGTCTGGAACGAACGTCCCTTCCTGCGCCGCATCGATATATTGCTGAATCTTCTTGACTGGTATTCTCAAAAGCTCGTTCGTCCAAACACACCTCCCTGATACAGGGTCCAAGGTTCTGCCAGCCCCGAAGAATCAAGTCCGACAACGGTCTGTCCAGTTCATTGTCTGTGGTTCGATCCCTTTTTCAAGCAGATCATTCTAAGACTTGGCCCACTTAGGCCGGGCTTTGAGGTAGCCACCTGACCCCGTGCGATGGTGAAGCTTCTTCTTCGCAGCATTCTTCTTGTTTGTCACTGACATCTTCTTACACTTTCCGATGTCTTGTGGGCCACAAATGCGGGCCAGTGATCTCTGATCTTCTCATACCGGCCGATGAATTCTGGTGTCTCTTCTTTGTCGACAAACATTTTCAGCTCATTCTTCCACCTCCTGAATAGGTCTGCCATCTTCTTAAGAGCATGAGACTTGATTAATTGCTCTTTAACTGGCTTCTCCGGATCCTCCTCTGGCGGTAGGGTGAAATTTGCCTTCAGCTCAGTCCAAAGATCATATTTCTGCATATCATTGACATAAGACACCTCAGGGTCTTCCTTCTTAGGCTTATACCATTGGTGGATGCTGATCGGGATCTTGTCCCTAACTAGAACCCCGCACCGAGCAGCAAATGCATCCTTTGTCCGGATGGGTTCAATCAGTTGGCCGTCGCGCGCGATTGCTGTGATCTCAAACCTTTCATCCGGGCGCAACTTTCTCTTCGGGCCTCGTCTCTTTACCGCAGTTGTGCTCGATCCGGAGGGCTAGAAAAAAGAAGAAAGACGAGTGTTAATTAATATGTGTACATACCAAAACAATGAATGCATCAATTAGCTAGTCAGCACAGGCTTAACTAATATATTTACCTGGCCGGACTCTGTTCGGTCACCGGAGCCGTCACCACGGGCTCCTTCTTGCACCAGCATTGGGTCACCGGAGCCATCATAATCATGTCTTTCCTCCTCCACTCTTCAATCATCGTAGCCTGCTTCTTCACCCTGTTCTTCCAGACCATCATTGTCGTTAAGATACGACAAGATATCACCTCCGGCTAAGATTATGTCCCCCAACACCTCTTCTGCTTGCTCGTCTCGTCCGTGCTCCATTGTTTCTGCAAATATTACAACATGGCAATTATTACACAAACATGATAGCAGGTGGTTAGTGCAAACGTAGACCTAGCTTATTCCGGGTTTGGGGTGGCCTCAGCAACGCTTCAAGGGTAGGGGCGCGGCGGGAGGGGGTAGGAGACCGACATCGTTTTTTTCTACGGTTTGGGTGTCCTCGAGAGTTTTGGTCGAGCGAGAGGGCGGGGGGTGCTCCCGTGGTATAAGTTATCACGGTTGAGAGGGGGTATAAATATCGACCGTCCATCATGTCAAAGTTATCTGGGAGGGAGTTATATATATCGACAACGATGACATACATACATGGGAAACTAATGTTATCGGGGACGGGGTATATCGACCCCCCCACGTGTTGAAGTTATCGGGAGGGGGTTATATCGACAACGACAATGAATGTACATGGGAAAATAATATTATCGGGGAGGGGGTATATCGACCCCCCCTCGTGTTGAAGTTATCGGGAGAGGGGTATATCGATGATGACAGACCCGATAAAACATAAGAAAACGAAGAAGAAACAAAAAGAGGAGAAGAAGAAAAGGAATAGAGGAGAAGATCGAAGAAAAAAAAAGAAGAAAAAAAAAGAGGAGAAGAAGAAAGGAATAGAGGAGAGAAGAAGAAAAAATAGAATTTTTTCTATTTTTTCTTCTTCTCTTATATTCCTTAATTCTTCTCCTCTTCTTTTTCTTCTTTTTTCCTCTTCTTATTTATTTCTCCTCTTCTTCCTCTCCTCTTCTTCTCCTTTCTTCCTCTTCTTATTTTCCTTTTTCCTCTCATTCATAAAAAAATGTTCAAATAGAAAATTTCGAAAAAAGTAAAGGTTTTGCCTAATGCATTGTTCATATGAATATACAAACATTTGCATATTCTACAATAATTAATATCACCAAAAAAATCTATGAACAGAAAAAAATCCTAACTTTTCTAAAAATCTATCTTTTGCATATATACATGAACATATACACAGAGAACATATATACACAGAGAACATATATACATGAACATACATATATATACACAGAGAACATATAAACATGAACATACATATGTACACACAGAGAACATATATACATGAACATACATATATACATTTTCATAAAAATGCAATAAAAAGACAGGGAGGAAGGGGGCGGTGCCGGCCCTGACCAAGGCGACGGCGGCGCGTCGGGGCAGGGGCAGAGGCGTCGGCGGCGTGGTCGGGGCAGGGGCAGAGGCGTCGGCGGCGAAGGGCGGGGCAGGGCGACGGCGACGACGGGGACGGGCCGGGGCGGCGCGCGTCGGGGCAGGGGCGCGGCTGACGGCGAGGGCGCGGGCAACGGCGACGGCGACGGGTACGGGCCACGGCGGGGGCGGCGGGCAGCGTAGGGGAAGCCTGGCGGCGGCGGGGCGGCGGGCGGCGTCGGGGCAGCCTGGCGGCGTCGGCGTCGTCGGGGCAAACTGCAGATGAACTCTGAAAATTTCCTAAGTGTTTGCTTAGATAGCAAAGCCTTTAGTCCCGGTTCGTGGCACCAACCGGGACTAAAGGTAGGCATTAGTCCCGGTTGGTGCCACCAACCGGGACCAAAACCCTCTTTTCAGCAGCGCAAAGGGCGGGAAGCGGCGACCTTTGGTCCCGGTTGGTGGCACCAACCGGGACTAAAGGGGGGCACTGGTCCTGGTTGGTGCCACGAACCGGTACCAATGCACCCCTTTAGTCCCGGTTGGTGGCACCAACCGGGACCAAAGGCCTCTTGCTGCCCGCGTCGCGGCCAAAAGTTTAGTCCCACCTCGCTAGTTGAGAGGGGCTCGGAGTGGTTTATAAGCCCCGCTGCGGCTGCTGTCTCGAACTCCTATCTATAGCAGGCTTCTGGGCCTAACTTTGGCGCGCTGCCCGTTGAGACCTCTAGCCCTTCTGGGCCTGTATTTGCAAACCCGAGGGTTGGAGGGCCCAGCGGGCAGCGCCCCAACAATTTTTTTGCTGTATTTAGTTTTTTTTTGTTTTCTTTTTTGCTTTATTTATTTTGTTTTGTTTCTACTTACAACAAAAAACTTATTTATTTTATTTTATTTTGTTTCTAATTACTTATTTATTTTACTTTATGATAATTCTTTTTGCTATTAAAGTTTCTATCAAAAAAAGATCTTTATGAAAATTCTTTTTGTTGTATTTAGTTTTTTTGTTTTCTTTTTTGCTTTATTTATTTTGTGTTGTTTCTACTTACAACAAAAAACTTATTTATTTTATTTTATTTTGTTTCTAATTACTTATTTATTTTACTTTATGATAATTATTTTTGCTATTAAAGTTTCTATCAAAAAAGTTCTTTATGAAAATTCTTTTTGCTGTATTTAGTTTTTTTGTTTTCTTTTTTGCTCTATTTATTTTGTTTTGTTTCTACTTACAACAAAAACTTATTTATTTTATTTTATTTTGTTTCTAATTACTTATTTATTTTACTTGATGATAATTCTTTTTGCTATTAAAGTTTCTATCAAAAAAAGTTCTTTATGAAAATTCTTTTTGCTTTTAATGATTTTGAACAGAAAATACTTCGATAATTTTAGTTGCATCAATTTTATATGATTTTAGTTTCAATAATACTAGAGGTTTCTTATAATGTTTTGAACAGAAAATACTTTGTTAATTTTAGTTTCATCAATTTTATTAAAGTTTATTTTATTTTGTCGGAACACAAGAAGTCTGGAGTTGTAATAAGTTATTAAAAATAAAAAAGAGGCGCAATGCTCGTTGATTTGCTTCAAGCCTTTCCGAATAGTGTAGACTGCACTGCACATAGCTCCATGCACTCTACCTTATTCCTCAAGGCTTGAAGCTAAGCAACGTGAGCATTGCGCCTCTTCTTCATCGTCTCTGCACTCAGGGCTTATAAACCGCTCCTAGTGCCTCTCAGCTAGCGAGGTGGGACTAAAAAACTGCTTAATAAGAAACTCTAGTACCGGTTCGTGCCACGAACCGGTACTAAAGGTGCTCGTGGGGCCACAACCTCATTAGTACCGGTTCGTGGCACCAACCGGGACCAAAGGGTGGAATTGGTCCCGGTTCGTGCCACCAACCGGGACCAGTGGCCTTGCACAGCGGCGTGGTGGTGGGAGTTTAGTCCCACCTCGCTAGCTGAGAGAGAGCCGCACCTATTTATAAGGTGCGGTGCGCCTAAGCTGTCGAGCTCCTCTCTAAAGCAGGCTTACGGGCCTAACCTCTCTGTACATGCCTGTGGGCCTACTGGGCCTTCTGCGGGCCTGAATCCTGGCCCATGGATGGGTTTCTAATCGTATTCAGGCCGTGGTGGCCCAGTAGGTGGCATAATTTTTAATTTTTGGCCTGTTATTTTTCATGCATTTACTAATTATTTTGAGCTATAAGACCCTAAAATTGAAAAGCATTTCAAATGAACTCTGAAAAGGTTGAAAGTTGGCATGGTATCATCATTTCATCCACATAGCATGTGCGAGAAAGTTGAGAGGGTTACGGCAAAAACTAGATGCACTTCGTGTACAAAACGGACAATGGTATCATACTAGTCTGTTACAAAGTTGGCATGGTATCATCATAATAGTTGCGGGAGAAAGTCTTCACTTTTTCTTCGCTTGTGTCATTTGCTTATTGCGCCGTAACCATGGATAATCTTCATCGTTTATCAGGATGCTTGGGTCAGCCTTGACTTTGAAGGGAGAAATTTCATTAAACTTTTCATAATCTTCAGACATGTCTGTCTTGCCCTCCACTCCCACAATGTCCCTTTTTCCTGAAAGAACTATGTGGCGCTTTGGCTCATCGTATGATGTATTCGCTTCCTTATCTTTTCTTTTTCTCGGTCTGGTAGACATGTCCTTCACATAGATAACCTATGTCACATCATTGGCTAGGACGAACGGTTCGTTAGTGTACCCAAGATTGTTCAGATCCACTGTTGTCATTCCGTACTATGGGTCTACCTGTAACCCGCCTCCTGACAGATTGACCCATTTGCACTTAAACAAAGGGACCTTAAAATCATGTCCGTAGTCAAGTTCCCATATGTCCATTATGTAACCATAATATGTGTCCTTTCCCCTCTCGGTTGCTGCATCAAAGCGGACACCGCCGTTTTGGTTGGTGCTCTTTTGATCTTGGGCGATCGTGTAAAATGTATTCCCATTTATCTCGTATCCTTTGTAAGTCAATACAGTCGAAGATGGTCCCCTGGACAACGAGTACAACTCATCACAAACAGTGGTGTCACCTCTGAGACGTGTTTCCAACCAACTGCTGAAAGTCCTGATGTGTTCACATGTAATCCAGTCGTCACACTGCTCCGGGTGTTTGGAGCGCAGACTGTTCTTGTGTTCATCGACATACGGGGTCACCAAGGTAGAGTTCTATAGAACTGTGTAGTGTGCTTGAGACCAAGAATATCCGTCCCTGCATATTATTGAGTCCCCTCCAAGCGTGCCTTTTCCAGTCAGTCTCCCCTCATACCGCGATTTAGGGAGACCTATCTTCTTAAGGCCAGGAATGAAGTCAACACAAAACCCAATGACATCCTCTGTTTGATGGCCCATGGAGATGCTTCCTTCTGGCCTAGCGCGGTTACGGACATATTTCTTTAGGACTCCCATGAACCTCTCAAAGGGGAACATATTGTGTAGAAATACGGGCCCCAGAATGACAATCTCGTCGACTAGATGAACTAGGACGTGCGTCATGATATTGAAGAAGGATGGTGGGAACACCAGCTCGAAACTGAGAAGACATTGCGCCACATCACTCCTTAGCCTTGGTATGATTTCTGGATCGATCACCTTCTGAGAGATTGCATTGAGGAATGCACATAGCTTCACAATGGCTAATCGGACGTTTTCCGGTAGAAGCCCCCTCAATGCAACCGGAAGCAGTTGTGTCATAATCACGTGGCAGTCATGAGACTTTAGGTTCTGGAACTTTTTCTCTGGCATATTTATTATTCCCTTTATATTCGACGAGAAGCCAGTCGGGACCTTCATACTGAGCAGGCATTCAAAGAAGATTTCTTTCTCTTCTTTCGTAAGAGCGTAGCTGGCAGGACCTTCATACTGCTTCGGAGGCTTGCCGTCTTTTTCGTGCAAACGTTGCACGTCCTCCCGTGCCTCAGGTGTATCTTTTGTCTTCCCATACACGCCCAAGAAGCCTAGCAGGTTCACGCAAAGGTTCTTCGTCACGTGCATCACGTCGATTGAAGAGCGGACCTCTAGCTCTTTCCAGTAGGGTAGGTCCCAAAATATAGATTTCTTCTTCCACATGGGTGCGTGTCCCTCAGCGTCATTCGGAACAGCTAGTCCACCGGGACCCTTTCCAAAGATTACGTGTAAATCATTGACCATAGCAAGTACGTGATCACCGGTACGCATGGCGGGCTTCTTCCGGTGATCTGCCTCGCCTTTGAAATGCTTGCCTTTCTTTCGACATTGATGGTTGGTCGGAAGAAATCGACGATGGCCCAGGTACACATTCTTCCTGCATTTGTCCAGGTATATACTTTCATTATCATCTAAATAGTGCGTGCGTGCATGGTATCCCTTGTTTGTCTGTCCTGAAAGGTTACTGCGAGCGGGCCAATCGTTGATGGTTACAAACAGCAACGCCTGCAGGTTAAATTCCTCCTGTTTGTGCTCATCTCACGTATGTACACTGTTTCCATTCCACAGCTGTAAAAGTTCTTCCACTAATGGCCTTAGGTACACATCAATGTCGTTGCCGGGTTGCTTAGGTCCTTGCATGAGAACTGGCATCATAATGAACTTCCGCTTCATGCACATCCAAGGAGGAAGGTTATACATACATAGAGTCACGGGCCAGGTGCTGTGATTGCTGCTCTGCTCCCCGAAAGGATTAATGCCATCCGCGCTTAAACCAAACCATACGTTCCTTGGGTCAGCTGCAAACTCAGCCCAGTACTTTCTCTCGATTTTTCTCCACTGCGACCCGTCAGCGGGTGCTCTCAACTTCCCGTCTTTCTTACGGTCCTCACTGTGCCATCGCATCAACTTGGCATGCTCTTCGTTTCTGAACAAACATTTCAACCGTGGTATTATAGGAGCATACCACATCAACTTCGCAGGAACCCTCTTCCTGGGGGGCTGGCCGTCAACATCACCAGGGTCATCTCGTCTGATCTTATACCGTAATGCACCGCATACCGGGCATGCGTTCAGATCCTTGTATGCACCGCGGTAGAGGATGCAGTCATTAGGGCATGCATGTATCTTCTGCACCTCCAATCCTAGAGGGCATACGACCTTCTTTGCTGCGTATGTACTGTCGAGCAATTCGTTATCCTTTGGAAGCTTCTTCTTCAATATTTTCAATAGCTTCTCAAATCCTTTGTCAGGCACAGCATTCTCTGCCTTCCACTGCAGCAATTCCAGTACGGTACCGAGCTTTGTGTTGCCATCTTCGCAATTGGGGTACAACCCTTTTTTGTGATCCTCTAACATGCGATCGAACTTCAGCTTCTCCTTTTGACTTTCGCATTGCGTCCTTGCATCGACAATGACCCGGCGGAGATCATCATCATCGGGCACTGGTTCCTCTTGATCTTCAGCAGCTTCCCCCCTTGCAGCATCATTGGGCACATCGTCTGGTTCCTCTTGATCTTCAGCAGCTTCCCCCGTTGCAGCATCACCGTATTCGGGGGGCACATAGTTGTCATCGTCCTCTTCTTCTTCGCCGTCTTCCATCATAACCCCTATTTCTCCATGCCTCGTCCAAACATTATAGTGTGGCATGAAACCCTTGTAAACAGGTGGGTGTGAAGGATTTTCCGGTCAGAGTAAGACTTCGTATTCCCACATATAGGGCATGGACAACACATAAAACCATTCTGCTTGTTTGCCTCAGCCACTTCGAGAAAATCATGCACGCCCTTAATGTACTCGGAGGTGTGTCTGTCACCGTACATCCATTGCCGGTTCATCTTCATGCATTATATATAATTAAGTGTGTCAAAAACCATTACAGAACATCATGAATAGATAATTAAGTGACCAAATTAATAGAAGTTCATCATCACATTAAAACCAAAGTACATACATAGTTCTTATCTAACAACATATATATAGCTCTCCAGAGCATCTAATTAATTAAACCATACATTGAAACTATGTAAAACATTTGAATGCGAAAACAAATGCGATCATAATCGCAACCAAGGTAAAAATTGATCCAACGGCATAATGATACCAAGCCTCGGTATGAATGGCATATTTTCTAATCTTTCTAATCTTCAAGCGCATTGCATCCATCTTGATCTTGTGATCATCGACGACATCCGCAACATGCAACTCCAATATCATATTCTCCTCATCAATTTTTTTTTATTTTTTCCTTCAAGTAATTGTTTTCTTCTTCAACTAAATTTAACCTCTCGACAATAGGGTTGGTTAGAATTTCCGGTTCAACCACCTCCTAGATAAATAAAATCTATGTCACGTTGGTCGGTATATTTGTCATAAACAATAAATGAACCAAATAGTTATAAAAAGATAATATATACCACATCCGAATCATAGACAGGACGAGGGCTGACGGGGGCGGATACCAAAACCATCGCACTATGTAATAAGAAGGAATAATAAAAGTAACAAAATTAGACAAGTAACTATCTAAAGTAAGAATTTCTTCCTTTTAGAAAGAAGATAAGAACAAGAGGCTCACCACGGTGGTGCTGGCGACGAGATCGGCGCGGGCGATCGACGGCGGTGAAGACGGGGACGGGACGTGACGGACCGCTAAACCTAGACAAATCTCGGGGAAAATGGAGCTCGGAGGTCGAGTTTCGAGAGGAGAAAGATTAACTAGTGTGGCCCGGACATTTCATCGAACACCTCATGTGCATAGGAGGTGAGCTAGAGCACCCAAATGCCCTCCCCTCGCCGGCCAGAAAAAACAGAGCACTGTGGAGTGCTCTGCTGTGGCGATGGGGTATATATAGGGAACTATTTGGTCCCGGTTCGTGGCACCAACCGGGACTAAAGGCCTTTGCTCCCGGTTGGTGCCACGAACCGGGACCAATGCCCCCTTTAGTCCCGGTTGGTGGCACCAACCGGGACCAAAGGCCTTGTGCTGCCCCGCGTCAAAAGTTTAGTCCCACCTCGCTAGTTGAGAGGGCTCGAGAGTGGTTTATAAGCGCTGCTGCGCCCACCCTCTCGAGCTCCTCTCAACTGCAGGCTTTCGGGCCTAACCGTTCTCTTTGCCTGTGGGGCCTACTGGGCTTTCTGCGGGCCTGAATCCTGGCCCACGGATGGGTTTAAGTCGTATTTAGGCCGTGGTGGCCCAGTAGGTGGCATAATTTTTTTCTCTGTTTTTGTTTTCTCTTTTGCTTTATTTGTTTTGTTTTGTTTCTACTTACAACAAAAAACTTATTTATTTTATTTCTAATTACTTATGTATTTTACTTTAATTATTTTATTTTTATTTATTTTACTGCTGCTATTTTTATTTATTTTACTGCTGCTATTTTTATTTAATTTATTAAGGTTTATTTATTTTTGTTACTGTAGTTTATTTTATTTTATTTTATTAAGGTTTATTTATTTTTATTTACTATAAAAAAATGAACATAGATGCGCCTATAGAGAAAATTCAACCTAAATTCATAATAAATTTCTATGAAATTCAAAGAAATTTACTGTGAATTTAGGTCAAATTCCCTGTATAAGGGCATCTATTTTCACTTTGAGAGGAGCTCAACAAGGCAGAGGGGGACGGGCTTATAAACTGGTGTGAGCGCCCTTCGGTTGGCGAGGTGGGACTAAACACTGGCCGCAACTAGGACCAGCCCTTTAGTCCCGGTTTGTGGTATGAACCGGGACTAAAGGGTGGTGGGCCAGGAGCGTGGCCCATTGATCCCGGTTTGTCCCACCAACCGGGACCAAAGGGTCCGGACGAACCGGGACCAATGCCCCCACGAGGCCCGGCAGGCCCCTGGCCGCACGAACCGGGACTAATGTGAATATTGCCCTGTGACCAAAGCCCAGTTTTCTACTAGTGGAAGGATGGAGGTGGGGGGATGGAGGAGGGAAGACATACCGGGGGCGACGGGCGGGATGGAGAGTTGAGAGGGAGAGTGAGGGTCGTGCGCGGGGGGTGAACATACACTAGACTTACCAGTAGCACAGGTTAGGAAAAAGCGCTACTGCTAAGTTGGGCCCACCCTGCTGGCACCGTGCACACTTAGCGGTAGCGGTGGGCCGCCGACCAGTGTTACTGCTATGTATTTAGTAGTAGCGTTGGCGTTGGTTTCAGCCAACCGCTACTACTATGGGTAGCCCTTGTCTGTGGTGATGGGACCACTTAGCAGTAGCGCTGCCTAGAGGCCCAGTGCTACTACTACTTTAGTACCTGTAGCGCCTGTTTCCTCCCCGCGCTACTACTAAGTAGCAGTAGCGCTGTCCCGCTAGCCAGCGTTACTGCTAAGATTCTATCTATAAGCTTTCTGCTAGTAGTGCATAAATAACCTTCGAAGTCGAGGTTTGGGGATGCCATCCTACACATGACCTTGGTCGGGGAGTCGTCGTCAATAGCTTTTGTACCATCAACACTGAGAGAGTGACGACCGGTGCGTCTGAGCATTGAGGGTGCGAAGTCGGCTGCAGCCACGGACACAACGCCCCCGAGTGGTGCAGTAGAAGGGCGCGGCGAAGCTGAAGAAGACCAAGAGGGCTGTAGCTCAGCCCCCGTGCCCTCGGACGGTGGTGACGACGTGGGCGGCGTCGAAGCCCTGGGCATCGTCACCCCTCGAGGTCTCGGAGGCATTTCTCATTACTCAAAGCATTATATATTGACATTGATGCCATGCAACTAATGCCACGACGTGACTCACTACTCCATTAAGGTCTTGTACAATGCAAGGTTCTTAGGGAAGATGCTTAGAGAAATAAACCAGCATTTTCTTAAGCATCGGTGCCTTTGTTTTCTTAGGTCATGTTAAGCTGGTGCCCTTAGCAGAACCTTGTGTTTTTTGTCTTTTGTGTTTGTGTGTTCAGATAGTGTGTTGTGTTTTATGGTGTCTTGCTATCTCTTGTTGGACCATGTTTGCTTATGGCGGTTGCTTTATATATAAACTAAGCAGGGTGAAAAGCTTTTTTGGTATTTATAGAGGGTATACGCTTAGTTAGGCACCTCTCCTGCAAAAACAAACAATGGTTTTTAAGAAAAACTTAGTTTATTTTACTAAGCGCCATGTACAAGGCCTAATGAATGACTCATTACCACGCCAACCTAGTGCTGTACGCTCACATAACTAACTCCAGGATCTATATATGCATTCGCTTTGCATAAACACTCAATATATCTTGACGAAATCTCTCGCTCCTCATAGTTGATTGAACTCAATGTCTACTGGCTCATGCAGTCGTTGCACTTCTTGATCAGCTCGCATGCATCACCGCTTCACGACACATTAGCACCTCGCCGTGACATGCTTCCAGCTGTGCTGGCCTTGTATGCGTCACACGGACTCGCTCCATGCAAAAATACTTAATAGGAAAATTGATAAAAATAGATGTATCTGGTATTTTTTGACAAGTATTTTGAGACGGAGAGAGTACCTGCTGCTAGATGGGACCCTAGACAGACAATTATCGAGAATTCAAGATTACCATTTAAAACCATCATTCATTGGACATGGTGCGACCTTTGACCCTGTAAACCACATGTTAAATTAGGGTTTATATTATAATGGCTACACCCTCCGATCCATATTACTTGCTTTAGATTTGTGTAGACACGGATTTATTTAAACCTGTCCTAGTAATATGGATTGGAAGGAGTACAATGTTAAATAACAATGAAAATAGAAGACATGTGGTAGAACTTTTTTTCCAGGCATTTTGGATTGACCGTACAGTCTATTTTTAAAACCACCCTCGCCATCATATTGCGGTGCAACTCACGAAGAATCTCAACCCCATCGAGGATGATTCTGTCATACATGAAAGCTGTTTGTGTGGGCCGGGACAATTGCTCAGCGCACCAATGGTCATTTTTTTGAACCAGGCTTAAGCCCCTTCCATAACAGCATAACGAAAATACAGGCGATCTGAAGGTCAATGAGAAGGGAAAGGTCTATAAGCAGACAATGGTCAATGAAGTCATTTATTTGCTACCTTGAGAAAAAAAATTGAAGCCCACATTAAGTAGGTATACAACATGTATTGTAGAATCCCAATAGCGTCCTTAGTTTAGGATACCAAATTATTTCAGGCAAGTTTAGCCTACAGAGCTCAAGGTCGCCCATAATGATCTTTCAAAACGTCCGATTGAACTCACTTGGGAATCCATCTGGTCTGGATGCTTTATTATACTCCATCTAAAGCGACACTCCTCACCTGTTCAGGAAAAGGGGCGGCGAGGAGCTCATTTTTATTATCTGAAAACATGTGGGATGCTCTCTGTTCAGGCCTTTTCTAATGAGAAACTATACTCATATGGAGTTCTGAATATGCCTTTATAATAGTTTGTAATATATGCCTTAAGGGGGCCGTTCCCTCATTCGGGCTCACATGCTGTTGAAGACTATAAATGCATTTTCTTATGTGGTGCCCATTGAAAAAAGAGCATCTTCCTCGTTGCTCCTTTTCTTTACCGATGGATTTGTTTATACACCTTATTCTTTAAATTACTCTCCTACCTTCCCAAAAGTGGCTATGAAGTGATGTAATCTGCACATGTGTAGTTTCCAACTACTCCAGTTCATCATTTTCTATAATACTAAAAGGCATGCTTGAGTACCATTCTTCTATGGTTCTTAGAGAGTCAAGTGAATCCATAAACTTATAATATCATATTGGATGAACACGGTGTCCTCAATTATCTCGAATTTAAGTAATATGTAAGCCAAGCTGCTAAATTTCTTGTGGAAGCGGATTCGATCTAGATTGCAAAAGAATACTTGTGTTCTAGAGAAAATTGGGGAAAAGAAACATGTATTTTTTTTCTACAATTCACCAAACTTGTATTATTTAACATCTTCTTCATTAATTTTTACCTACTGGCTCGTTACAATACTAGTGTTCGTTTTTATTTGATGGCAACTTTTTATTTGAGCTCTTAATGCTGACCTGCATATTTTCCCCTTCAAATTTCACCAAGCTTCTGTTACGGCTTTTAAATGTTGCAAATAAGAAACAAAGAGAAATTCATTGGCGTGTTACTCATCTACATACTTCCCATATTATATTTCTCCAATCTAATATTTTTTTCTCCAATTTATATTCTTTGGTGCAGCAATTTACTTAGAAAATGTGTGATCTATAGTGGATTCAATAGCATGTGTCTGCTATACTTAACCAGAGTCTTAGAAATTACTTTCATATAACCATCACTGTAAGGGTCACTACTACAGTCTAGGTCTATAAAGACCCCTCCACAGACGGTAGGAGGGGAAGGGTGTGCATTTTGTAATAACCTCAAACATTCATCAAATCACAATTGTTTGTGATGTGACACACGTAAAAGAGGGTTGTGAGGTGAACCGTATCACACACAAGCTAGGAAAAATAGTCATTAAATAGCGGTGTGTTCTAGGAAAAGAAACGGTTAGGTCACATTGTCGCAGAGATTTTCAGGTTTCAGTTTGCAATGAGGGGAACCACTAGGTATCATACTACTGCCCTTCTAATGTATCCTATACTTTCAGGAGTGTGTTACATGGACGAGACTTGCTGCGGAATGGACTCATTTGGAGAATTGGTGATGGGTCAAAGGTTATGATCCACCATGACAATTGGATACCTAGGAAAGGGGAATTGAAGCCGCTGGGACAAGTGTACGTCCCCGGCATGATCAGAGTTGCGGACCTGATGGATGAATAGGGCTCCTTATGGGATAATACTAAAGTGGATACAATGTTCACGCCTTCGGATGTGCACGATATAAAACAGATTGCCATCGGGGGGCCTCACACGGATGACTAATTAGCATGGAATTACACAAAAAATGGTGTGTTCAACGTGAGGTCAGCTTACCACCTGTGTATGGCGATGAGGAAAGGGAGGTCTGGACAGCCAGAACCTTCTAACACAGTGAACAAACACAAGGGTTTCTTGGCACTATGGGATACTAATGCGCCAGGTAAGGCGAAGATTCATGTTTGGAGAATGATGAGAAATGGCTTGGCAGTGGGGTCAGAGTTGCATCGTCGTCGAATCAAACCTGGTGTTTTTTGTGTTGCTTGCAGGAGAGAAGAAACAATTTATCATCGCTTTTGGGCTTGTCAACATTCCATACAATTCCGGCAGATGCTGTGCTCGGAAAAGGGCGTCTCGGTGGCCTCCCCACCGATCCCGATGGACTCCCAGAGCGCTTTATCTCGCTGGTTATTGGATTGGTTCTCGGGGGCGTCCGACGATGAGAAGGAAGCTATGGTGCACGCTGTCTATGGTCTTTGGTTGGCTCGAAATGAGACGAGGGACGGAAGAAGAATCGCTCCCCCACATGAAATAGTGGAGTCTGTGTGTGCTTATATGACTGAATGGAAGAATACTCATGAGCCAAGGCCTCGCCAGGAAAAACCTACAATCAACCAGAGCTGGATACCGCCTGAAGAGGGATGGATCAAAGTCAATTCGGATGGAGCGGTAGCGAAACACGGAGACAAGGGTGGCGGAGGTGTGGTTATACGAGATCCTCAAGGGGCGTTCATTGTTGCAGCATGTAAGGTGTTCCCTTCTCAGGTTGATCCAGAAGCTGTTGAGATCTTGGCTTGTAGGGAGGCTCTGAAGCTGGCTGTGGACAGAGGTGTTGACAAAGTCCATGTGGAGTTGGATAATCTGGCGGTGGTGCATATGCTTAAGGATCCGAAACAAAACATGGCTGCCGTAGGTCCGTGGATACGAGATCTAAAGGAGGTATTGCAATCTTTTGATAGTTTCAGGGTAGAGTGGATCAGACGATCTGCTAATGTTGCCGCGCATAAGTTAGCTAAAGTAGGTGTTGGTGATAGTCTTTGTAAGGTTTGGATTGGGGATCCCCCAGACTTCATTCTTGATGTAATTTCGGATGACATTCCGAGCTACGGTTAAATAAAGCGGCAACGTTAACCTCAAAAAAAAAAAGGACTACTGACCCCTTCCTTCTCATCAGACCACTAGATGGCTGTAGGATTAACTTCATGCTATTCATCCGATCTGATACTATTGTTAGGCTCCGATTTATTTCTTTCCTAATTAAATGCTTCTGATAACTACTCCCACGAATATTTAGCAAGTCCTCCCGCTGACCTTTCAACGCTTCCTAAATCTATGCTTCTAATCACTAACTGCTTCCAGAAATTATGTTAATTATTTTGGTAAGCTGTGATTGCTTCCAACAAACAAATACAAAAAATAATGCCTCCTTCTAATTGCGGATTTGCTTCCAATAAGCTGATAAAAATTCAATTATTTTCTGGATATATTCTGTTTGTGCAGCGCAAACATGGTAGGGCAAGTTTTTTTTATCATCGAAAACCATGTATTCAAAAAAATGGTTCCAAAATAAAGATACTCCAAAAGTTCGTTCCAAATATATATATATATATATATATATATATATATATATATATATATATATATATATATATATGTTTTACACTAGGGTCGCGCTAATGCACCATATTTTTAGGTTTCGTATTTTTTTTCTTATTTCATACGTAATAAAAGAACGTAATAACATATATACTCGCCGTAAAGAATATTTTATGTTACGTAAAATTATGAACGTAAAAATATAGTGTAAAACATACATAAAATGCGATATATTTTGTCTTATAAACTTTTTTTTTCTTATACCAAAATTTACGTAGTGAATCAATATGAATGTGACTATTTGTATTCCAAACGAAATTTATTTATGAAGCGATCATAAGATTACCTCGGGTGAAGAATAACTTATTCTGCATCCTGGGTGATTAATAGTATGTTTTACACTATATATATATATATATATATATATATATATATATATATATATATATATATGTGTGTGTGTGTGTGTGTGTGTGTGTGTGTGTGTGTGTGTGTGTGTGTGTGTGTGTGTGTGTGTGTGTGTGTGTGTGTGTGACGTCTAAACTGAAATGGTCCATTGTAGACAACATGTAATCTAGACGTGCATCAAGCAGTAATGGTGCAAGCAAACCTGATTACTGTGTAAGAGAAGCTTGATTTAGTTGGATGCATAGGAAGCATAGTGCACTATTGTTAGAAGCATAATTTGTGTCTAACTCAAACTTTGTTCAACTATATAGGAAGCATACATGTTTCGTGAAACATAAGACGCTTGGTCATTGTGTTACCGAAGCTTCATTTTTTGTGGGAAGGAAGCGAAGTAGAGATATGTTGGATACAAAATTAAGAAGATGATGCAGCATACATGTGCTATGTAACAATTGCATTTGCTTTCAAAAAAATGAGCATGTGCTTCCAAAAAGGTTAAATTTATTTCCAAAATGTTGCATGTACATCCAATGACCAATTTTCTTATGGGTGTATGATTCCATCAAAATTTCTTTGAAATAAGATCATAATTTGCTTCCAAAGGAAACCAAAAATTTCTTCCAGCATATATTGGACATTGCTTCCATACAACAAAACATGAACATGGAAGGACAACCGGATGAAGCCCCTCGTGGAAGATGAGCACCACCCGAAGTCTTCAAGGAGTATCTTCGACAAGATCGGAGCAACAACAATGAGATCGGACCGACATAGCTTGAGTGTGCTGGTTAGAGTGTTAGACAGGGCCAGGGAAGACTTGACATGCCTAACGTCCTCCTGCACATGCGATGCTGGGGTCGGAATCAATGGTCAGACATGAAGAAGCAGGGAATCCCATGTAAGGAAGCATGCATGCTTCATGCCTGATTTGTGGGCGTAGAACCAATCCCTCGATGCTCCGCTCCGGCCACCATCTTGACGGCCTCCTATTCTCCCCAAAAGTTGTGAGTGTCAACACCGGCAAGCGACAAGGAGCAGCGCGCTCGGCACCGTCGAGTTGCCGGCTATATTGACCTGCAGCAGTTGAGCATGCGTTACCAATTTGTTCCCATGCTGGTGACTAGAACAACAGACGCTCACCGTCCTCTCCCACCCTTTGTAGATCACATCTGGCGTTATCCTGGAGAATCAGGATGCATCGCGGAGAAGATCGAGTGTTTGGGTTCATCTATGGGGCGTGCCTCCCTCGTGTAGGGGATGTCATCGCCATCGGCCCATGGGTGGGGAAGAGCACCACAAGGAAAGGCGGAGCGGCAGGTGGAGGAAGGCTTCACCACCGTGGAAGAGAATGACAGAGAGCATAGTCGCCCGATTTGTTGGTCGTGGGAAGACGGATGCTGGTTCCAACCATTAATGAAAACCACGGGATGGCAGTTATGAGCAATTTCAGGACATTAGAAGCTAACTAGACGAGCCATTGGATGTGGTACAAGATCGACCATAAAGAAGACGTCTGAGGAAATGAAAAGTATCAGACAACTGATGTAAAGTGTATCCCACGCTATATCCACTCAGTTAGTTATGCAAATGTATGTGATATGAGTACGGTTGGATGTTGACACATTTAATGCAAGGTGGACCTTGCAGGGAATTGCACAAAACACCAACAAGTGGTACAGTGCTGAATTAGCACAAAACACGAAGTCTACAGATTTGTTGCACATAACATGTCATGTAGGTGCAATCTGTTGCAGCTAGGTCTAGTCTAACATTAAGGTATGTTTATGTGATTTTTGATGTTTGAGCCTAGCTTGTAAGTGCACCTTTTACAAAAAAGAAAAAAACAGCCACGACAACCGACCAACTAAAATTATACATATTTCTCAGACCTTTGGTCTGACTCAGCTTAAATTTTTCCCAGATTAGTATTGAGCACATGTACGATTTACTAGAACTTTTTTGCATTTCTCCGAAAATGTAAATTTTAAATCAAAAAATCAAACAAACTAACTAAAATTGTCAATATCTCCAAAACGTGTTGTCCAAATGAATTTAGATATTCCCATATCAGTGCTGGCTACATTTATGGTTTACTAGATTTTTGGTAACTTTTATTGAAAATGTTGAATTTTGAACCAAACTTGAATGAAACAACAAAAAAATTTCCAATATCTACCAAACCATTGGTCCAAATAAATTGCGTTTTTTTGCAAAATAGTACTGATGGATACATGTCTGATTTACTGGATTTTTCTTGTGTTTTTTGAAGATTTTTTTTGTCGAAAAATGGGATGGGCCAACTAAAACTACGATCGGACATCCTCAGTTTGACTTGTTGGTTGATCTTGTCGATTTTCTTTGGCACGCGTGCACTTACAAGTGGGACCCAACTGACAGAAAATAACATCAACTTATGAGAAATATTGAATTAGACCTAACTGCGGGTTACACCATATATAATGCTCTGTGGGAAAACTGGATCAGCCCACGTGTCATCTCCGGGTGACACGCGCGGTAGCCATCTCCGCCGTCCTGCACCAGCCGGCTCTAAGTCTGTTGCCCCCCTCGCCGTCACCAGAGGACGTCGTCGGGCAAAGCCTGTGCAGCCGATGGTGATGGCAAGGACTCATTCTACATGCAGTGGTGGTTGTGTAGTGGGATGCGGTTGTAGCAGATGTGCTGCGCAGTTGGTCGGCGCCGCCGACAGTGTGAGCTCCACTGCGGCCTGTGATCTTGTCGGGATCCTCACTCCGGATCAAGTGGTCAATCAGCGACTCCATGTCATAGCTTCTCGTGATGTGTCTCCTCTGGCGGCCGACAGACTAGGGGCGTGCAGATCGTGGCTAAACAAGGCATCACATTCGCATGTGTCAAGAACATACCATGGTACGAGATGCATTCTTACACAGATGCACGGTGGCTACCAGGCATCTCTTGTAGCTTTGTGCATGGAGCCGTCTTATAGCCCTTCTGGGCTCTTAGCGCCGCGCTTCATCCTAAAGTGTGGTGACTCCTCGCTATAGTTGGCACCCTGGCCTTCTTACGGATGTAACGACGGGCGTTATCAACAAGGACATCTTACACGGGCATAGTTACTAGGCATCGCGATCCCATGTAGGTTCGCGACCGACAACCATGGATTTGGTGGTGACCACCGGCAGTACTATGATCCACGGCTGGTGATTCAGATTCGGTCGGCCAAGTGAGGCTGACTGCAGACTATGGTGCAGCGACCTCCTACGGCTCCATGGCAGTGATGATAATTAAAAGATCTTTGGCAGTTTTTATCTCAAGATCCAGTGGTCGACATGGGCATTGAGATGCTAATTATGGGCGATGACTTGATGCAGAGGAATGGTTGTGCAGTGATAGCGGTGGCATTGCATGTAGCTGTTGGGATCGTGAAAAAGTGATGGTGACAATACTAGCATGACTTCGATGGTGGGTGCTACTCGAGCACCCGGTCACAAGGTCCGGGGTGAAAGTGTAGGTCTGTCCCGAGCTGGTCATACCTGGCAATGACGATATTTTTTTACGTCGTTACCTTATTGAAGGCATTGCTCGGATATGCTCTGATTGATTCTTTAGGGTGAAAACCTTGATTCTGGTTTTGATTGTTGGATCCCGTGACGATAACGCAGAGTGTCGCTCCCTTCTTGAAGGAGCTATTGTTGAAGAACCTCGTCGTCTGTGTTGTGTCATGAGATGGTTGGTGCAGATTTGGTGTTTACTGTAGTTTGTTGATCATGGATCTTATCGCTTTGGATTTTCTTTTTCCCTCGGCAATGCATAGTTTTGATCTTACATGACTTTGCTATTTGCCGCCGTGTTTTGTGTGCATGTGTGTTGGTGTTGACTATGTGCATTTTAACTGTGCATAGACCAGGTGTATGCTCTTTGGTTTGTATTCTCTTCATGCTTAAAATCCTTTTTGAGCCAACAAAATCCATCATTTGTTGAAAAATATATATAATGTTATGTGCAACAAACTCGTAGAATAGATGTTCTGGCTAAAATCAACACAAAGAGTTGGTGGTTTTTTGTAATTTCCTTGTGGACCTTGTTTCAACCATCCGACTTAATCCCATACATAATGCTCATACATTTGCTGTAGAAGCTAGCTAACGCGCAGCAGTGGTGGCTTGTGGGAGGGGCTGAGTGTGGTCTACTATCAGAGGTACGGTCCGTAACGAGGATGTTAGCTAACGACAGCTGCTGTAGTATGCTCCATAGGCTTGTTCGAGCCAACTCTTGCCTGGGCTCCTACACCTACAGCTGCAGTAACTTGTCCGACAGTTCACAGTTGATCTTGTTCTGCTTCGTCAGCTGCCCTAGGCCCATCGGCTCTGGGTAAGAGTTCACACATCTCGGATGCCTCCCATTCCTAGTCCTACTATTTTCACCTGGTGATTTGATATTTAAGTCGGCCAGCTTCTGTGAAATATCGAAGCAGTTGGTGTTGGAAGACTACCGTTGCTGGCTCAACTAGAGGACCGAGTCCCACGTAGTTCATGCACCGGACGTGCCCTCCTTTTCTGTTACACGATGTGCATGACCTCCTGTATAGCTGGGTTGTTACCAGCCTCTGTACCTGTATATTAACCTCTTCGTGGGCATCAATGAGAATCACCAGTGTATTCATTCTCCATCTTGGTTATCAGAGCTCTCCTTCCTGTCCCTGTCTCTCATGGACACTGGCGACGGCTCCGGCGGCCTTCGAGCGGCGACCTGACGGGCTCCACCCCTCCCCCTCCCGCTCCTGTGCTCCCCTCCTCTGACCTCTCCACCCCCGTCCTTACAGCTCCGCCAGCAACCGCCCCTAGCACCATGAGCCTGGTGACCCTGCCGTCGCCTCCCACCCTCCCTGACATAGCGTCGTCCTCTGCCACCCCCACCCCCTCCATCCACACCCTCAACAACATCCACAACCTCATCCCCTTCAAGCTGGATGTCCAAACCGGCAGCTTTTCCAAGTGGCGTGAACTCTGGCGCTGCGTCTTCCTCATGTACTCCGTCGAGAGCCATGTCGACCACTACTCCGACCCACTGCTCCAAACTCCCGCGTGGCGCCACACCGATCTGACGCTCCTGCTCCTGCTCTACTCCACCATCGCCGACGGCCTGTACGAGGTCATCCGCGGTGCCGGCAACACCGCGCATCGCGTCTGGAGCCAACTCCATGAGTTCTTCCTCGCCAACCAACCTGCCCAGGCCGTGCACCTCAGCGCGGAATTCCGCGCCCTCACCCAAGGAGACCTCCGCATCGCCGAGTACTGCGGGCGCCTCAAAGCGCTCGCGGACGCCCTGGCCGACGTCGACGAGCCCGTCACCGATCGCACCCTGACGCTGCAACTTCTCCGCGGCCTCTCTCGTCAGTACCAGGTGATTGCCACTGTCCTCCCGATGCAGACTCCCTTCCCATCCTTCAACCAGGCCCGCTCCCGTCTTCTTCTGGAGGAAATCACCCAGGACGCCCGCGATTGCTCCGACGGCTCCACCGCTCTCGCCATCGGCTCTAGCGGCGGCGGGGGCTACGGCGGCGGCGGGAGCCACGGTGGCGGCGGCGGTGGCCCTGGCGGCGGGGGCTCTGGCGGCTCCTCCGGCCCCTCTCCCTCCACTGGTGACCGTGGCAAGGCAACCATGGAGCGCGGCAACAACAGCGGCGGTGACCGCGGCCGCGGGCACAACGGTGGACGCGGGCGTGGCCGCGGGCGCGGGCGCGCCTACAACGGCGGACGTGGTCTACCTGCTCTTCCTCCCGGCGGCTCCACTCCGTGGATGGGCTACTTCGCGCCGTGGGGGACGCCCTTCCCGCCGCCGCGCGCTCCCTGGGTTCCCCCCAACGCAGCCGGGGTTCTCGGGCCTCGCCCCGGCGCTGCCCAGCACGCCTACCCCGCGCTGTACGCTGGACCCAGCACGCCGCCCCAACCCTCCTGGGATCAGGCGGCGCTCTACTCCGCCATGAACCAGCTGTCTCTGCAGCAGCCCGGCCACGGCAACGGCGACTGGATCTTTGATTCCGGTGCCTCATCGCACGTCACTGGTAATGCAGGTAACCTCGCCACTTCTCGTCCTGTCTCTAAACAGCATGCTCCTATCATCGTTGGCGACGACACTCGTCTGCCTGTAGTTGCTACCGGCACCGCTTCCATCCCCACATCCTCTCGCCCTTTGCTGCTTCACAACGTTCTCGTGGCACCCGATATTGTTCACAACCTACTCTCTGTCCATCAACTATCTACTGATAATAATGTATCTGTTGAGTTTGACCCCCTCGGTTTTTCTGTGAAGGATCTAGCCACCAGGACCCCCCTCATGAGGCGCACTAGTTTCGGTCCCCTCTACAGGAGCGGCGCATCCAGCTCTTCGGCGTTCTACACCAACTCCGGCGACCTGTGGCATCGCCGTTTAGGCACCCCGGCAGTGCCTCTCTTTCCCGTTTATCACAACATTTTCTTCCAGATTGTAATAAACTCCCTGCCACCTCTGGATCATGTGAGGCATGCCAATTAGGGAAGCAGCCGCGCCTGCCTTTTTCTTCTTCTACCTCTGTCACTAGTTTTCCTTTTCAGCTTGTACACTGTGATCTTTGGACGTCTCCCGTCCCGAGTTGCTCTGGCTACAAATATTACTTAATAATAATGGATGATTTTTCCCACTTCGCATGGACTTTTCCCCTCCGTGCCAAATCCGAGGCTACTGACGTTCTCAAACGTTTCTTTCGCTTCGTGCTCACACAATTCCATGTCTACATCCAGAGCGTCCAGTGCGATAACGGCGACGAGTTTCTTAACATCTCTCTCCGCTCCTCTCTTGGTGAGCATGGCACTGCCCTACGCCTCTCCTGCCCGCATACATCACCACAAAACGGGAAAGCTGAGCGCGCCATCCGCTCCACAAACGACATACTTCGCACACTCCTTGTCCAAGCCAGCATGCCTCCCAAATTTTGGGTGGAAGCCCTTCACACTGCCACGTACCTCCTCAATATACGACCCTCCCGAGCCATCCATCACCACACCCCATACTTCATGCTTTACGGTGCTCATCCCAACTACGACCACATCCGCACATTTGGCTGTTTATGCTATCCCAACCTCTATGCCACCACTTCCCACAAGCTTTCCGCCCGCTCCACACCCTGCGTTCTTCTCGGCATTCCCCTCGAGCACAAAGGCTATCGGTGACTCGACTTATCCACGCGTAAAGTTATCACCTCCCGGCACGTGATTTTCAACGAGCACATTTTTCCCTTCGCCACAGAAAATCCCACTGTCCCCAGCCCCGAATCTCCCTCGGGATCCCCCCCACCTACCTAGTCCGATCCAGCAGGATCCTCCTCGGGAAACTCCGCCCCAGTCGCCCCACCTCCCGCACCCAATCGCGTCCCTTCAAGCCCATCGCCACCCCCATCACCCGACCCGACATCGACCGGACGGCGCTCTGCAATATCTCACTCTCACCCGACCCGACATCACTTACGCCGTCCAACAGGTCTGCCTCTTCATGCATGATCCCCGCGAGCCGCACTTCACCGTCCTCAAGCGCATCTTGCGCTACATCCGTGGCACACCGCAGCTCGGTCTTCACCTCCGGCGCTCCTCCGACCACCGCCTCATCGCATACTCTGACGCCGACTGGGCGGGTTGTCCTGACACCCGCAAGTCCACGTCGGGCTACTGCATCTTCATCGGCGACAATCTCTTCTCTTGGTCCTCCAAGCGGCAACAGACCGTCTCCCGGTCCAGCGCGGAGGCGGAATACAGGGCGGTGGCCAATGTTGTGGCCGAGGCGTGCTGGCTGCGTCAACTTCTGCACGAACTGCGGCGTCCTCCGGATCGGGCAACGATCGTCTACTGCGACAACGTGAGCGCCATGTACCTCTCCACCAACCCCGTACAGCATCAGCGCACGAAGCACATTGAGATCGACCTTCATTTCGTGCGTGAGCGGGTTGCTTTCGGCGACGTACGCGTCCTTCACGTCCCGTCCGCGTCGCAGTATGCTGATATCTTCACGAAGGGGCTGCCGTCGACCGTCTTCCTCGACTTCCGGTCCAGCCTCAACGTACTCGACGACCCCGTTGTGGCTGCGGGGGGCTGTTGGAAGACTACCGTTGCTGGCTCAACTAGAGGACCGAGTCCCACGTAGTTCATGCACCGGACGTGCCCTCCTTTTCTGTTACACGATGTGCATGACCTCCTGTATAGCTGGGTTGTTACCAGCCTCTGTACCTGTATATTAACCCCTTCGTGGGCATCAATGAGAATCACCAGTGTATTCATTGTCCATCTGTTGGCATCCCTCCATTGTTTATAGGAAGAGTAATTGAACTGCATTCGAGTAATCTTGTACAACAACCGTACAGAGCCTGATCCTAATGTAACTGCCATATGAAGACCAGATGCTCAGCCATGCACATGCGTGTTGGTTCTACTAATTTCTGAACTCTATATTCGTCGGTGAACTTTATGACGGGCCTGATAGATGTTTCTGCATGTTGCAGATTTCTCTACATGAATATAGATGATTGATTGACCAGGCATTCATGAAAAGATTTGGCAGCAATCATTTTATTTGGAGAAAGGCGTGGCTGCTCCCGGGTGTAGTGCATTCGGATGAACAGTAAATTCAGAAAAAATACAACAAAACATCGAACAAATCTGATTTTTTTGGTCATCGTCCTTGCGTCAAATTCATGTACGTTGGAGTCGAGTTTAGCCCTGAGAACCGATGCTACTCCAAAGACTCCACCTGCAACTTGTAGTCCCTTCTATTCTTGAGCAAAATTAAGTTCCTCCTTAGTCTAGTTTGTGCTCCGAACTTTCGGAGTATCTGTTCAATACAATCACACCCTGGTCACATCTGTGTGAAAATGAACAACTCACATATTGGATGCCATAATTAAGAGTTACCTGAACTCAACGACACCGCTTTTTCTTGACCGCCTGTCTGAAATTTGAAGAAATTTCACCGTTGCTTGTAGTTATCCCGAGTCAAATTCGCAATTGTCTCCAAACATGTTTGACCACCAGAGCCATATCCCGTCTCTACATCCCGTGCATACCGCACGCCTCACCACTATTACTGCGTCGAGCCTCTGCAGTCCCGGTCGAGTTTCAAAGGTCGCAAACCCACATCACTCAAAACGCCCACTGCAAAGTACCACCGATCATCACCGATGGATGATGAGTTTCATGTTTCCATCAGACCACTGGGATCCAGTCTGAACCACGTGTCACTTGTTTTTTTTCCTGCTGAATAGGCTTCGATGTTCTGGGTCCTTACATCACAGCCCCTCAATCAGCACCGAGTGAAATCTTCCAGACTCTTGCTGCACCTTAAACATGACTCCATGATAGATGACCAGTCAACCCTTGCGACCCATCGACTTTAAGCTCTCATGTGCACCATGTTGAATCAATCTCGCGCCATAGTCTTGTCAAAGTCAGACAAGCCTTTGGGACTGCACCGCATGTTTCCACGCCCAAAAGTCAGTCACCATCATCATCACGCTCCTACGTCGTCGCTGTCGATCCCACCACCTTCTTCTGTACCAACTGACTTGCTCTGATACCACTTGTTAGAATAAATCCAACGTGCATAGTCGATCACCGAAGACCTAGCAATCACACGAGCACGAAACCGAGATTTGTTAATGAGGTTCACCGATATGGCTACATCCCTGGGGCCCGACTATGGGCCCTCCTACCCGTTACACCGTCATAATACCGCACACCGGCTACCCAGGCACCGGCACACACCACCGGCTCCCCTATGTGCTTGTGCTATTATGTTGGCATACGTTACATTGTGTGTCTACCCCGCATTATATGAGAGGCCTAGGATACAAGTGTCCTACTAGGACACGACTCCATACCCTCTAAACACAAAACAACCCAGAGTCCAACTGTAACCTACCTTGTACACAATATTGGACACAACTCTAACAGTTAGAACAAAGGTCATGGGAAAAACGGCATCAAGAACACAATCAGAACCACTACAAGCTAAAGCAAAACAATTGCAACATAGGTTTCTCTTCGCCCGAAAAAAACGTCCATGCAAAGCTGCGGCAGCAGCGGGGGTTGCGACTAACTGAGACTGCTTCAGGTTGTGGCCATGCAAGTCACGTCTGGATCGACTGTAATTTCCCTGCTCTGTGTTCTTCCTTTGCAAGCAAGAAGGGCACTCAGTGATTGATTGCAGGGTTCACACCCCAGTTCCTTATTTGCAGATGATGGGGCACGACATTCAGGGGGACAACTTTTTCCGCATTGAGATTAAAGAAGACAAAGAGGAGGACCGGGGGTTAGGGAACTCTTTGGCAGCCAACGTTCTCATTGAGAAAGATCGCATCTCACCCCAAGATCTGAATTTAAAGCTGAACTGCCTCAATGACATCAAGGACTGGGATTGGCAAGTGTCTAAGATCAGTGTCACAGATTTTTCTTGGCTGTGTTCCCCAACAAGCAGAGCCTACGTCTTTGACTTAATAGTGGAGGTATGAAGCTCCTCATCTGCAAAGGTGTTGTCTTTTTCTACTTTGATTAGCGTGCTCCCGAGGCTTGTTCATTTTCGGTGGTGCCCATGCTACTGCAACTGCTCCAGGCTGGTAAAGAAGCAGCTACTCCTCCAGTGGCTCTTGTTCAGATGCGGCGGCTGCCCCATGCCCCTTGGCTCTTAGTAAGAATTGGCACTTCTCCGATGCCTCCCATGTCTAGTCCTACCATGTTCACCGAAAGATATGGTGGTGATTTGATCTTGAGGTCGGCCAGCTTCTGTGAAACATTGAAGCAATTAGCATCCCTTCATTATTTATAGGAAGAGCACTACAACTGCACTCGAGTTGATCTTGTACAACAACCTACAGAGCTAGAACATAATGTAATTGACATATGAAGACCTTAGGCTCGGACCTGCACATGGTTGTCGGTTCTGATTTTTCATCTCTACAATCACTACATTGGTCGGCGAACCTTATGACGGGCTTGGCAAATGTTCCTGCATGCTGCAGATTTGTCTACATGAATGGAGACGATTCGTCGACCAGACATTAATGAAAGGATTTGGCACCCATCATTTTAGTTGGATGCAAACAGGAATACCGTTTCCAATCAAAATGGGATTTGAAGTAATGGGGTTCTAAATCTTTTTTTTGTGTTTGGTAGTGGTCAGGAACTTTGTAACAAAACAAAATCTGAAACTCGTTTGAATCTTGTAGACAATGATAAACAATAAACTAGACAATTTTTCACATATGACCTGGAGATGACATTCGCCGGCACCAACAAGCTTGCTTCTGTCCTTGTCGTGCGGCGCCCACTCAGCTCGTATCCGTAGTGGGCTATACACAGCCGTACAGGGGCACTATCGCCCGAGTCACCGTTGTCGATGCCAGTCACCGCTAGATGTGTGCAATGCATGCCCACATGTCATTGTTGGCCTCCTCGTATGAGGCATTAGCTGACCGCCCTAATGACCAACATAGGTTGATGGTCTCTAAGGGTTCAGTCATTGGTTCGAAGGGTGACATATTCAGTTCTCAATTTGGAAAACCTAAATTTCTGAAAAACTGACATGGAAGTCTATCCATGGATCAAATTTGGGTCTTGAATTTCTCTATGCAGCCGCAAGGAAAGGTAGAGCTACCTTGCATAATCATAGCCAAGCAGATTGGGTCAAACCCATGTTTATGCTGGTCTTGTTATTAATGTTTACTTGGTGACTGCCCTTGGCATTTAGTCGAACGTGTATTTCCGGTTTCACATTTTCGACCACAACCCATGAGATGCTGCAAACATGCAAAAGTTCTTTATTACAAAAAATTTAAAATCCTCCAACCAACTATGTACCTCATATGTCAGTGGGCTCAGGATACTACAACTAGCTAGTTAAGTTCGCTTGTTACTTACCTTAGGGGTAAATTAGTTTGTGCATGGTCGGCACAAGCCATAGCCACCCTCTATAAAAGCTAGAACAAAGAAGCCATGGTAGGTAAGTGTTTCTTGGTAACACATGTGAGTAAGGAAATATAGTCAGTTGTTTCTAAAGCGGACTACTATCTGGCTATCATACATTACGGCAGTAGAAGTGGCAAGATTAGTAGTAAGAAATATGCCGACGATACGATGCTCCTTTTCGAGCCTGACTTGCATAGTATCGTGTCGATTAAGCTGCTGCTAATTACTTTCGAACTCCTCTCCAGGCTGAAAATTAATTTCCTAAAGAGCAAGGTCATTACCATAGGGATGGGTCAACAAGAAAGTAGGCATGCGGCCAATCTACTTAATTGTAAGCTTGGGGTCTTCCCAATTAAGTACCTCGGCCTCCCGATTTCTCACCGGAAACTTTTGATTTCTGAATGGGAACCCCTATATGGCAAGGTGGCAAATCGGGTGAGTCCGTGGAGAGGGAGGTTCATGTCCTCGGCGGCTAGGCTGATTCTTACTAACACTAGTCTATCCTCCCTGCCTCTCTTCACTATGGGAATGTTTCTTCTAGCGGATGGGGTTCACGCGAAGAACGACACTCCCCGTTCCAGGTTCTTTTGGGAAGGAACTGGAATCAAAAGGAAATATCACTTAGTTAGGTGGGCGGCACTTTGTAGACCTAAAAAGTTTGGCGGCTTGGGGATTATCAACTCCAAGTTGATGAATGTGGCTCTCCTAACGAAGTGGTTGTGGCGCCTTGCCCAAAACTAGACAGGGCTCTGGGCGGAAATCCTCAGGGTAAAATACTTCCCTGACGGAAATTTGTTTAAGGCCAAGCACAGGGGCTCGACGTTCTGGAATGGGATCCAGGCGGCCCGACCAGCCTTTACGGTCGGGGCCCGGTTTGCAGTCCACAATGCACTACTGGGGAAAAGCCAAGCAGTAGCGCGGGTTAGGCCTATCAGTAGCGCGGCCAGGAGCGCTACTGGTACGGCGCTACAGCTAAAGGTTAGCAGTAGCGTTGGTTAACCAACGCTACTGCTACACCAACTTAGTAGTAGTGCTTTCTCGGAGCGGCGCTACTGGTAATTACAAGTAGCGCTTCTCCCAGCCCGCGCTACTACTATTATTCCGTATTTTATTTCTTTTTTATTTCATGTTGTATTCATACATCTCTATAAAAGTTTTAATACAGTAGCAATTTATAGATTGTTTTTATCGTGGTTCAACACGTGCACTAGTGGCACGTATTCACCATAATTTAGAGGAGTTCCATAATAGGTATTGTAATTCTCAAAGAAAGTACAAAATACGATCAGATGATTTTTCTCCTTATAAGTTAATTCGGAGCCATCGGTGTAGTGGGTTTTGTCTACCATCTTCCGCACATTCTTAGAAGAATGAAAATAAGTTGTCAATGAAAATAAGTTGTCAACTATTTTGAAATAAACAATATAAATTAGTTAATAACTATGTTTGAGAAACTCACATAGCGATAGAATCGGAAGCATATCAACAAGGATCCAAATGTCCATATTGTTTTGCTCGATATCAGGATCACCAAGATCCATGGTGACAATCATACCCTCATAGAAACCATATTTGCAAAGTGCTTCCCAATTTTGGCAACCAAAATGGCTTACGCTCTGAGAATTGTACAGATTTACTTCAAAATCCATATCATGATGGGTCCTTAGGTGTATTTTCTTTGTTTCAAAATTTTCATGGTCTTCAAAACCCATCATCTCCAAGACATAGCGTCTTCCATGGCATGGGATAAGCTAGTCGAATTGTAAAAGATGAAAATTAGACGTTGAAATAGTTGAAGTCGTGCTTAATAACGAAAAAAATACTTGTCGTCGTTGCGTACCGTTTCAACGTCGAAGGTCTCATCGAGCTTAGTGCTGAAGCGCCGATCATCGTCCAGGTGAGGGCACTTGTCGCACAGACCTCGATCGTCGTGGCACAAACTGCACTCCCCCGGGAGACTTTCGTCATCCGAGTACGACATTTTCTATGTTCATAATTCAAATATTAAACTTGTACAATTAAATATATGTAATAAAAAACCTAAATTAGATCATTATTTTTCGAGAAAATCCAGGTCACTCGATATTTCCTACATATTCTAGCACAAGTCATACCAGAATTCACGGAAAAATCCGGCATGACCTTTGCTAAAAAAGGACATATCGAGCGCCTGAAATTTGCTGAAACGGAAATTAATCAACACTCCGGCAAAACATAGGCCACTCGGAGGTGTAACCTGAACATGACCGGCCACTTGGGCAACCACATATCCTATTTGAGCAACACATGATATACATGTTTTTATCTACATCATATATATCTTATGTAGGGTAACGCGACAGAAAAACAAAAATTTTCCGACCTACACACCAGCCCAGGACCACTATGGAGACTGCATACATGGTTTGATCTTTTTCGTTACTGACTCGTAGCGCAGCGGGAAGTAGAGTCGATGACGATCGGCGGTGCAGATCCCCGCAGCTAGGATTTACAACCTCCCAACCGCGAGGATGTATACCCTCATCTGCTCCTCAGACAGCCCTCCGGGAGGCGGTCGAACAGCCCCCCGGACGGTGTCGCGGAGAGCCCTTCGGGAGGACCTTCGAAACTCGAACGGTCACTCGGACAGCCCTTCGGGAGGACCTTCGAAACTCGGACGGTCACACGGACAGCCCTTTGGGAGGCACTCACGAACTAAGGCCGAAACTACGATCTCTCTACAGAGTTGCACACATACGGTGTCATCTATCCGGCAGGGCTTCGCCGTCCAGAACTAGTTCCCACCGGAACCCAGAAAGCCTTTCGGCTCTACGAAACTATTTCGCTGGGAGGGAGAGAGAAGCCAGATCATGCATGGCACTTGTATGTGAGAAGGGATCATCCTTTAGGCAGCCCCCTCCACCCCTATTTATAGGCCAAGCCCAAGGGTGGCTTCTCCAAGAAGCCAAGGGGGGAAATACCAAAAAGGCCCTCAAGGTGGCTTCTCCAAGAAGCCAAGCAAAAAGCACTTTCACTATTCATGACGACATTTTTCAGCGTCCGTTCGAACTGAAAATATTTATGTGGGCTCAGAACATTTCCAGTACCCACTAAAATAATTTTCAATGCGTTCCGAAACAATATCGGTTTAGTGATTTTCATCTGCGAAAAGCAAACAAGAATGCGTTTTCACTATTCATGAAGACAATTTTTGGCGTCCACTAAATCCGAAAATATTTCTGTGGGTCTTAGAATAATTCCAGTACCCACTAAAATGATTTTGGATTCGTTCTGAAACAATTTCAGATTAGTGAATTTCATCTGCAAAAAACAGCCAAAGCGGTACCGGTAGCTCCGAAACATTTTCGGTTTTTATTTCTGAAAATTCCAAAAAGTTTCCAGAATGATTCTGGCACCCTCCAAGAATTAACAGGCATGTGCCGAAACCATTTTGACTTAATGGCATACACCGAAACAACTTTTTCGGTTTCACCGAAACTCATCCGGTGACCTCTCTCTGCGGTACGATTCCGCTGTCCGAAACTTTTCGGTGTCCGAAACTTTTTCGGTGATTTTCTCTCAGACTCCCTGTCTAGTATTCAGCAGATAGATGACCCTTAAGCGTGTGACCCTATAGGTTCGGTGAAGTATAGACATGACCTAGAACCCCTTCCGATCAATGATCAACATCGGAGCCATGGACACCCATATTGACCCCTATACCCACACGAATGAATATTCGAGTGAACCTCCAGTTGAGGTGAGCTATTCCTGTTGCTTCACGATATATCACAAACACCTGAGGTGGGATTTATTGCATCCCCGTGGGCCAACACTTTGTCCACTATGCAAGTTACCTCGTTACCGGTTTTGTTCTCTTCTCTCGTTTCGTGTTCCGGCATCCCCGTGATCAAATCACAAAGTGTCTGGCCAGACGATGATGGACACCGTAACACCGAGTGGGCCCGAGTATATCTCTCCATCGTCGGAGGAGCAAATCCCAATCTCGAGCTATCAAGTTACTTAACATACTTTCCCATGAACCCGTAAGCCGCCGTAATAGCCATCCAGTTACGGATGACGTTTAACAAACCCCAAAGTTCATGAAGCAAGCATGAAGAAACTCAATACTCTCATGGTCTAAGGAATTATGCAAACATTAACTATCTATGTGTTATAAACCATTAACTTGTGACGAATGAATCTCTTAGCATAACATCAATCCGGGTGGATTCGACACAAATGTTCTCTTAACATTGTGCCCTCAAAATTGCTGGCATAGACATGCCCATGATCAGGAAAACAGAACCATCATGCAACACTTGAGCTAGTCTTAGAGGCTAGACTAGGAATACTTCTTATCGTTTATTATTCCACACGTGCATATGAGTCTTCCTCCGAGCCTCGTGGATATTGCAGACTCGAGAATCATTGCAGTTATAGCATGGAACATAAACATAATTGTGAACTCGGAGATAAATAATATCATTTATTATTGCCTCTAGGGCATATCTCCTACATCTTATAGGACTCATATTGACATGGATATTTGGCTGGTCTCATCTCGAGGTTGGAGGGGGTTGGTGACGGGGACGACGGTGGGGATGATGGAGGGGCTCCTTGATTTCTGCAAAAGCAAAAACCCTATTAATTCTATTAATTCAACTAGTTATTACTAAATATAAACTAGTTCTTACTAAATATAAACTAGTTACTAAAATAAAAAAATAACAACAAATATGACATGTTCAACTAGTTCTATTAATTCAACTAGTTCTTACTAAATATAAACTTACTATAAATAGAGAAAAAAACTAGTTCTTTCTAAAAATAAAGTAGTTCAGCTAGTTATATTAATTTTCTTAATAAAAATACATTAGTTCTATTAATTCAACTAGTTCAACTAGTTTATTAATTTACTTACTAAACTAGTTCAACTAAAACTAAACTAGTTCAACTAGTTTATTAATTTACTTACTAATTATTTTAAACACTTACTAATTATCTACATTTAAATTACCTACAATTTGCAAGAACAGAGACAAGGGAGGGAGGGAGGAGAGAGGAGGGGGAGGGGCATCCGCAGGAGGAGGGGTTGGGGCCGGCCGGAGGAGGAGGAGCAAGGGGCGGTGGGAGGAGGGCTGCCGGCGGAGGAGGGAGGAGGGAGGAGGGGCGGCCGGAGGAGGGGGGGAGGGACGGCCGGAGGCGGAGGGAGGAGGGCGTGGTGGGAGGAGGAAGGAGGAGGGCGCGGTGGGAGGAGGGAGTACCTCGGTGGAGGACGGACGACGGCGGCGGCGGCGGCGGACGACGGGTATCGGCGCGGGCGAGAGTGACTGAGAGGGAGAGTGAGTGAGAGAGGGTCGGCCGCGTGGGGAGGATAAGGTAGGGTTAGTAGTAGCGCGTGTGTGAGAAAAGCGCTACAGCTAAGGAGAATAGCAGTAACGCGGAATGGGGATACGCGCTACTGCTAAGTTGGGCTAGGCATGTGCGCCCAGTTCAAACATAGCAGCAGCGCTTTTTGCTAGTACGCGCTGCTGCTAAAGTTATAGCAGTAGCGCGATTTATTTTCGGCGCATTATTTTGTCCAGCGCTACTGCTAAGATGCTAATGCGCTACTGCTAAGATGCTGTGTATAAGGTTTTTCCTAGTAGTGATGGTTTGTCCACGAGGTTCTGGCTCGAAGCTGGATCGACTTGAGGCCGCTTTCGCAGGCTTACCATGGGCTCTTCCAATTAGCTACGGATACTAAAGTGCTGGTTGGGGAGGCTCTTAGGACGTCGCCACTGGCAATTCATTTCATGCGTCCCTTGTCTGCGATTGAAGAAGGGAGTTGGAATGAGCTGATCTCTAAAATAGGGACCGACCCGCTCAGATTGGGAACTGACTCGGTCTCGTGCGGCTTAACGGCCTCAAAAAAATTCTTGGTTAAGTTCTTGTATGCCAAGTTGTCGGAAGGCAACACATTGGACATAGCCATGTGCTATGGAAGGCCGGGATCCCCTCAAGATAAACATTTTCGTGTGGCAAATGTTTAAAAATCGCCTCCCGATGGCGGACAATGTAGCCAAAAGGAATGGACCTTCCAATAGCACATGCGTGCTGTGTGGGAATCTAGAGGACGCGAACCATGTCTTTTTTCATTGTGCATTAGCAAGGTTTGCGTGGAGCGCGGTTAGGGAAGCATTCCACCAAAACTGGAGCCCCGCGTCAGGCTTCGATTTGCTTCAGATTATGCAAACCCAGAAGGGGACTAGCGGTCGGATTGTATGGCGATGCGTTGGGGCGCTATTGTGGGCTTTATGGACCATTAGAAACAAAATGACGATCGAAAAAAAGTTCCCCTCTCACCCGGCTGATGTAATCTTTAAATGTCATCTCTTGTTACAGATGTGGATACCGCTGGGGAAGCACCGCGATGCCGAGCAGATGCAGGAGACCATGAAGAAGATCAGAAGCACCTTGACGATCGTGCGTCAACCTCCGTAGATGGTCTCATCTTTTGGTGGAGCGGTAGTAGTAGGAAGTAGGGTCTGGGCTGAGTTCTGTTCCTTTGTTGTACCCTGCTATCTCGCTGCCTCTCGTACTTTGTGTTTTGATACTTTTTGGTTTGTAAGACTATTGAACCCTGTGATGGTTGCCTTGGTGGCTTTATTAACTAAAAGCCAGACACTTCTAGCGTCTCCGTTTCAAAAGAAAAAAGATTACGAGTAAGAGGCATCAGGGATTGCAAGAATGCTACACAGCGTTGTTTGGCACCCTGGTGCTTCAGCGCAGCTCATGTGCATCCCACGAGTCGTACTTTGTGTAGAGTCAGCTCTAGACATACCCACGTTCATTGCTCAGAGCAACTCCAACCAACTCTCACGCCTCTGGTCAGCCCGGTCCACTAGGGCGCCCAGCGGAGAGAAAAGGAAGAGCAAGGACGGGCGCCCCTTGCCTGCTTGCATGGCCGGGTGGGAGGCAAGACCAGCCGCTGCTTTTGCACATTGCAATGTGCACTGCTCTCTTATATCGAGTGTAGACGCTAGTTAATTGGTGAATCTAGAAAAATGCAGAGCCGCCTAGGGGGATGGAGCATGTGTTTTCCGCATTGGGAAAACATCTTGTGGCTCAAGTGGCATTGGACTAGTCTGCACTTTTATGCAAATACATCTTGTTGTGTTCAAGTGGAAAATAGAGAATAACAACCGTCTATCCTTCTATTGCACCTAAGGGCAACTCTAACCGATCCACGAAAAGTTAGTGGAGTATCCGGCCAAGTAAATTTAGTGGAGTAAATTTATCCTTCTCTGTAGATGTCCGAATATAGCCAATTCCCTAAACTTTAGCGGATTAAAAAATGTGTATAGTTTTTTTGTTCTAACCGCATGAACTTCAAACACTTCACAATCTTATACCATTAAAACATTGAAATTCAAACATGCATAACATAACCATCATAAAGTATAGTTTCATCATCGCGGTTTTCAAATAAAAACATGCATAGTTCACCCAAAGGGCATCACTTCAAACACAATGTTAGATCCAAAATCACCACAAACATAGCATGTAAATGTTGTGGATCGAGCCAACCAATGGCATGCACGAACTCAAACGAGGTGCTCAGCGAAGAAAACATCATCGCCACCACCACTACCATCCTCTCGGCCAGCATCACCACCACCATCCTCTCGGTCGCCTCTACCACCATCACCATCGCCTCGGCGGGTAGGATCACCACCACCACCCCCTCGGCCACCACCACCATTCCGAAGAGAGGTTTCCACTTGGGTCAAGATATCTCTACAACTCCCAATATTTTCTTATGGGATTCATGAACATGATAGCACGCTCTTCGGCCTTCTTGGCATCACGAATCCTCTCAAACTCAATTGCAAGCCTACATTTTGAAGAGGTTTTTATTTACCTTTTTGGCATTTCATCGAGTACTTGGCCGCCGCAACCTTTCTTGTCGGCCGCCGCCGCCGGATGTGCCCAAGGAGTGCCCATAGGTGTCGCCGGAGACGTTGCACCTGCCGTCGGTCGTGGACGGGGCGCCGGAGACAACGTTTTCTTCTTCTTTGAGGACTCGTCGGCTAGGGCCGATGCCACCGTCGTCGGCTTTCGTGCTCTTTTGTCACCGTCGGGAGCGGTGGCAGGGTGGTGGGTTGTCACTGGAGAGGTGCTCGCCACCTCGGCGGCCTTTGCCGCGGTTGGAGTGGGGGCTTGAACCCGGTGAACTTTTTTTATGCCCATGCTTTTTTTCGGCGCGGGCAGCGGCGCTGGGGTGGTTTCCGATGGCGAAAAGCCATGGGCAATGGACGGCGGGGTGGTGGAATGTTCCGCGGTCTCCATTCAGGCTGGATGGTCGGTCATCAGCGGTGCCGGGGGGGGGGGGGGCATGGTGGCGACCGCGCCGGTTTTCCTCAGCCTAGTGGCGGTGAGTATATTTAGGGAGATTTTGGGGGTGGGGGGGGGGGGGGGGTCTGCAGGGGAGGATAATTATCCTCCCTTATTAGGTTTAGGGAGGATACATTTGGTTATCCTCCCTTAGCATCAGATAGGCGATCGGTTGGAGTTTGCCTAACTCTTGAGGTAGATAGGTTTCCATTGTCACACCTGCTTCAAATGCACATCACTTAGGGGCTTGTGTAGTTACACTATTGGACAACAAACTCCTCTTTTTATTAAGTGAAATCTTGACCACTCTTGGATTTTGCAGTAGGGAGTACACCGTAGAGACTTCCACAAAAAAGGGAGATGGATTGTAGAGTCTAATGCTTTGTACAAATGAGAACTGAATGCTTGATATTGAGAAATCTGATTTGAACCTTCTTTGTTTCAATTGGTCATTATGCTCATGTTCTTGTTTTGACCCTATTTAGTAGGAGAACCCATTTGGATGTTTGTTCCACAGCTTGAAAAAAAGTTTACAGTCGCAGAGCTCTTGCATGATGTTGACCGGGAAGGTAATGTAGTGAAAAAGAAGCATGCTATCATTCACTAGAATAGGAAATAGTTGTACAAAGACTGAATGCTAGGCGCGTGAATGAAATGATCCAACCTCTATGCTTTGTAAAAATCCAACGAGGCCATGGATAAGTGCACGACAGCAAAACTGGTTACTCCACCCCAGTCAGCCACGCTTTGGTTTTCATATCATAGCCTCTCATAGGCCCGAGAATGCATCCCAGATATTTCACTAGAAACTTCAGTATCAGCAACCGCAATTCTGATATCATATTTGATAAGATTCAGAAATAAAGCAATATCCTATGCATTCTCTCATGCCTCCCATGCCTAGTCCTGCTACGGGCATTGATAGGTAATGTTGTCGAAATAAACCTCAAGTCAGCATCCCTTCCCCTCTTTATAGGAAGAGTAATTGACCATTGGACAGTAACTAAACTGATCTGGTGCCACAATCACATAGAGCTTTAATGATTGATCATGTTGTACTCGCCTGATGAAGACCACATCTTGTTTGATTGTGACTTTTACTAGACTTTACAACCCCGACATTGCGTGACCAAGAAATTTTTGGGTTGTTGGATAAAATTGACCATATGGAATGGGTCAATCCCTATCGTAAACCTTTGGGATAAATATATTTTTCGTCCCTCAACTATTTCGGAAATCTAGAAATGGCCCCTCAATTTCAAAACCACCAAATCTTAATCCCCCAACTTTCAAAACCGGTTAAGTTTAGTCCTTCATACCGCATACTAGGGCGATTTGGTGCTGACATGGACATGTTGGAAATATAGCAATGTTTTAAATAGCGGGCTATGGTATATAGCGGCAGCCCTAAAAAACAGCTATAGCGGCAAATTGTACATGAAATCAAATAGCAGCAACATGCTCAAACAGCTATAGTGCAGCTATAGCGGGGCTATATCTGGCTATTTAAAACTATGCAATATAGTCATGCCTAATTTAAAGATGGCTTTGACAACATGAATATAAATATATATGAGCGAGTCACAATTTGGTAATATTGGTGGATGGTTCTTATACCCTTTCTCCTTCTTTAATATATGATACATATGTTATTCATATTTCAGAAGAAAAAAACAATTCGATAATATAAAAGCATGCAATGGTGGGGCTGGTAACAACACTGGCCTATCTCAGAAATGGCAGTAAATTACAACACATTGTAATATGGATTCCACAAAATTGTTTTTGCTGTGGTGCAGAATAGAGTGAAGTGATTTGTCCCATTGTCTTCATAGGCTTTCTTATCAGAGCTTGGGTGTGATTCCTTGCTCCTATTCGTGGATCTTGACCTGCAATCTCCCTTTCCAATAACTTGCCTGGGTGAAAAGCTAGTGCTTGTCAACATCAAGGAAAGGCAGCCTGATAAAATACCAGTTGCAGCAAAATTTGTAAACTCGAATGGAAGTTACTCATGTTTTTCTAGTACTAGCTAGAAAGTAGAAACATTGAAAATCTTAGAGTAAGGCAACCTGAAACCTCCAGGACCATGATGGCCCATTGGAACATTAGCCGAAGTTAAATTCCATATGCTTGCAGCTCCGAGGATGTTGCAGATTCCTCCTCGTGGACCTGTCCGCCGTCCACAGACGGTTGTGAAGTTGCAAGCCACACGAAAATCTTGAACTCCAGCGGCGCCCAGCAGTCCCAACACTGGGCGGCGCACGGCGCTAGCTCTCTTCCGAGGAAGAACGCGTTGTATGCCGACCGGGATGGGAATTGGCTATTAGCAGTCAGCCGACAACGGAACAAGTCAGCCTCGTCATATAACTCAAATGTGAGCACGATATCCCAGAGGTTGAACAGTTCCGAGATCGCCGCGATTGACGGGGTGCCCCGTAGGTCACAGACCCACCTACCTTCTGGCAGGATCTCCGCCACCAGGTGTTTCAGAGCCACTGGCCTTACAAACTGCATCAACGCGGGCATGATTTGCCACACGCTCGTTCCATGAATCCAGCTGTCGGTCCAAAATTTCAGGCACCTACCATTCCCCAAGGTGCACTCCAAAGAGGCAGCAAACAGGGCGTCTGCCTCCTTAGAGATGTTTATCTGGAGTCCTTCCCAAGGCTTCTCCTCTACCGTTTTCTCCAGCCATCTCCACTTCATCATTAGCGCATCGCTGAGGACGGACAGATTTTTTATCCCAAGTCCTCCATATTCCTTGGGGTTGGGGGTGCACACAAGCTTCCAGTTCACCAGGCAGTTATCCCTCTTTGCTTCCGCGTGGCCACACCAGAAGAAGCCCCGAGAGATCTTATCCACGCACGAAAGAAACCGTGGCGGCAGGTCAAGCACTAGCATAGGATACATAGTCGTCGCCGTGAGGGTTGAGTTTACCAGCACCAAGCGCCCCGCCCTCCGCAGCACGGAGGCCTTCCAGGTAGGTAGATGACCGGCTACACGATCGATGTAAGGCTGCAAGTCCGTCTTGGATAGCTTGCCCACCGACAACGGGATTCCCAGGTACTTCGCCGGAAGAAGTAATGTCTGAAGACCAGCGAGAAAACAGAACGACAAAAGTAGAGTTGTCGCTCTCTCTCTCTCTCTCTCTCTCTCTCTCTCTCTCTCTCTCTCTCTCTCTCTCTCTCTCTCTCTCTCTCTCTCTCTCTCTGTGTGTGTGTGTGTGTGTGTCGGTGTGTGTGTTTGGGCTGAGGGCGTGCCATGTGTTGCCATGTGGAAGTTACTAGTGAGCGGTGTGCCATTCTTTCTAGTGCTACCTGTGGTCCTTCCTGTGCCATGATTTCGATTGTTTTCTTTTGTTATGCTTTTTTATTTTTCCTCTCCTTCATTGATGTCGGGTCTTCTATCCAAAACATTGTCCAATTCAACAAGCCCTGCAATAAATGTTCCACATTGTCGATATCGTATGCCTTTTTTCCTCAAGAAACCCTGAGTATGCAGTTAGCTTCTTCTTTTTTTTGAAATGGAGGCTTACCCCCGGCCTCTGCATCATAATGATGCAAGCAGCCATCTTATTAAAAAATCCATGAAGTATCACAAAGTCCTAACAGTATTACAGCTCGCAAGCGGAGCGGAACAGAAGAAAAAAGAAAAGTACATGCTGACAATCACAACCGATACGGCAATATGAAGGATAAGCTCTCTAGACTCCTATCCTGTTGTGCAACCGCCATCCGAACCGGTTGAATATAGCCCGTGCTACCATCTGCCATTGGTTGCACCCAGTAACCAAAGGCTCTCTGGAGTCCATAGGAGTGAGTAAGGACCACGTACGGATCCATGCAGTAGCTCTGAAGATGACCTGCAAGAAAGTTAAAGTGTGTTGTCTGTTAAAAATAAATTCATTCCTACAGTTTCATATAGCCCACCGAAGCGCACATATTCCCATCCGAATACGAGCCGTAGTAGTATGCTCAACCCCAGCTAACCACGTTCCGAACAGCGACTCAATGTCAGCTGGAGGATTAATGCTGAAGGCTATATGAATCGTTCTCCAAAGCAATTTGGCGAGTGGGCATTCAAGGAATAAATGTTGTATTGTTTCATCATGATCACAAAAACAACAACGTGAACTACCTACCCATCGCCTCTTGATTAAGTCGCCATTGGTGAGTATTACTTGCTTGTGGACGAACCACATAAAAATCTTAATACGCAAGGGAACCTTAACCTCCAAATATGCAAAGATCTTGAGATTGGGCCAGAATTAATCAAATCCGTATAGAAAGATTTCACCGTAAATACCCCATTTTTGGCTAATTTCCATTGTGTCGAATCCGGCTGGTCGGAGAGTTGAACATCTATCAATCTCCGAACCAAGTGCATCCAGGCAGTCCATCGCTCACCAACTAATGCACGTCTGAACTGAATATTCAAGGGAATTGTTTAGAAAATTGTGCCTACTTAATCCTCCTTACGTTGCACAATATTATAAAGGGTGGGATATTGTACAGCCAGGCGTGTCACTCCTAACCACGTATCCTCCCAAAATCTCGTTGACATCCCATTGCCAACGAAGAATTTGACCCTACGAAAGAACAAGTCCTTCTTCTCATAAGCCCCTTCCAGAATGGCGAATCGGTTGGCCTCATGGTAATCGGTTGGCCTCACTGTAAATACTTATTGCGCGGGATTTGTGCCCACATGCCCTCCATCTCAGTCTCTAGCCTGTATAGCCATTTGCTCATAAGGCATTTATTCTTAATTTTTAAGTTCTCAATACCGAGACCCACTGGTCTTTTGGTCGGCAAAGGATATCCCATCGTGCGAGATGGTATTTCGTCTTGGCCTCATCTGACTGCCAGAAGAATCGAGATCTGGAGAAATCAAGTCGCTTCCGAACCCCTTTCGGAATTTCGAAGAACGAAAGAAGGAACATCGGCATACTAGTCAGTACCGAGTTAATCAGCACTCGCCGACCTCCATAAGACATAAGCTTGCCCTTCCAGCAGCTAAGCTTTTTTTCAATTCGATCTTCGATACACTTCCATTCACTACTAGGAAAAAGCCTAGTAGTAGCGCGGGTTAAAAGCTAGTAGTAGCGCGGGTGCCTGCGCTACTACTATGGCGCTACAGCTAACTAGTAGTAGTAGCGCGGTGCATCCCGCGCTACTAGTACGTGTGTTAGTAGTAGCGCGGGTTCGACACGCGCTACTACTAACTATCTCTAGCGCGTGTCTGTGACCCGCGCTACTACTATTAATTTCAAAAACCAAAAAAAAAAATCTCGACCCCATGCATGCTATCAATGGTGTCAATGATTCGATCCAGTGACGACAAGGGTCGCCGGTGGTGTGGACGGGCAGCGGAGGCCAGATCCAGCGACGGCTGTTGTAGAGGGACCGAATCCAGTGTAGAGCAAGACGATGGTGTGAGGATCCTCTTCGCGGTCAAGGCGGAGAACTCCTGGTTGGCCATGTCGAAGACCTGTGCAGGCATGAACATGGGAGGTGAGTAAAACCAAAGGGAGAGGGAGAGGGAGAAGGAAAAAGAGAAACAAGGGAGGAAGGAAGGAGATGGAGGGCGCATCGAGGCTGCTCGCTGGTGGTGAGGTGCTCCGCCGTGGTGGCATGGAGGCGAGGGGGAAGACGGGCGAGCTCCTTGACGCCAGCGATGCGAGGAGGAAGACGCGGGGTGCCATGGACGAGGATATGTTGTTGGGTAGGAGCACCATGGAGAGAGGGGGAAAGTGAGGGAGAGAGGAGGGATTCGGCCGAGGATATGGGGATTTCACCTACCTCGTACTTAGTAGTAGCGAGGGGTATAAAACCGCGCTACTACTATCAACTTAGTAGTAGCGCGGGTTTGTACCCCTCGCTACTACTATGGCATGTCCCGGGAGGGCACGTAGAGACCGCTTAGTAGTAGCGCGGGTTAAAAACCCGCGCTACTAGTATCAACTTAGTAGCAGCGAGGGGTAAAAACCCGCGCTACTAGTAAGTAGCGGTAGTGTGGGTTATAAACCCGTGCTACTAGTAAGCGTCTGCCTATAAGCTTTTCCGTAGTAGTGATTCTTTTATTGGATAATTTACGGTGATGAGTCGGTATGCCCAAATAACTAAAAGGTAAAGAACCTAGTTCACACCCGAACAATTGTCTATAAGTGTCTTGCTCGTCTTTGGCCTTCCCAAAGCAGAACAACTCGCTCTTGTGAAAGTTTATCTTTAAACCAGACAATTGTTCGAAGAGACATAAAATAAGTTTCATATTACGCGCCTTAGCAATGTCATGCTCCATGAATAAGATAGTGTCGTCAGCGTACTATAAGATGGATACTCCTCCATCGACCAGGTGAGGAACTAACCCCTCCACATGGCCATGCTGCTTGGCCCTGCCAATAAGAATGGCTAACATATCGGCCACTATATTAAACAAGTGAGGAGACATGGAATCTCCTTGTCTCAAACCCTTGTGTGTCTAAAAGTAATGACCGATATCATCGTGAACCTTGATTCCGACACTAACCTTCTGGACATGAGAACCCACTTGGTTCCGCCAGTCCTCACTAAATCCTTTCATGCGCATTGCCTGCTGATGGAAAGGCCACTTAACTTTATCATATGCCTTCTCAAAATCCACTTTGAAAATAACCGCATCTAGTTTCTTCGAATGAATTTCATGTAGTGTTTCATGCAAAACGACCACCCCTTCAAGTATGTGTCGCCCTGGCATGAACGTTGTCTGGCTCGGTTGTACCACTGAATGAGCAATTTCTGTCAATCTATTGGTACCCACCTTTGTGAAAATTTTGAAACTCACGTTAAGAAGACATATGGGCCTGAATTGTACGATCCGAACTGCCTCTTCTTTCTTTGGCAACAACGTAATCATACCAAAGTTAATATGAAACAGCTCTAGATGACCGTTAAAGAAATCATGAAACATAGGCATAAGATCATCCTTAATAATATGCCAACATTTTTTAATAGAATTCAGCTCGAAACCCATCTGGTCCCGGTGCTTTATTCGGTCTCATTTGTGAGATTACTTCCAAAACCTCCTTCTCAGTAAAAGGTGCAGATAGAATATCATTCTCCTGTACATGGAGCTAAGGAATATCTCCAATAACAGATTCATCTAGGGCCACCCTGCTTGTTTCCGGAGGCCCAAAAAGTTGTTTATAGTAATTATAGATATAAGCTTTCAGATTCTCATGCCCCACAATTGTCCCCTCATCCTGTTCAAGCTGTATGATTTTCTTCTTCCTATGTTTACCATTCACAATCATATGGAAGAATTGTGTATTGTCATCCCCTTGGACAACCTTAAGCACTTTAGCACGCAATGCCCACTTGAGCTCCTCCTCTCTAAGGAGAGCTCATAAGCCTTGCTCAGCTTCGGACTTGGAGCTTTGCTCATTAACCATAAGAAGGTTTCCTTCAGCTTTTAAATCTAGCGCTTCAATTAATTGAGTGAGTCGCTCTTTTTCTTGTTTGTAAATCCCACTCTCGTTTCTGGCCCAACCTCGCAAAAACTGTCTGAGATGTCCAATTTTTTTTTGCCATCTCTCAATACTAGTTCTTCCACTAACAAGCTTTGCCCATTCGCGAGCAATGATCTTCAAAAAGGTTTCGTTCTCGAACTAACCTAGTTCGAAAGAGAAAGCATTCTTGTTTGCCACATGTGTAGCCTCTCCCGAATCTACAAGTGGTGTGTGGACTGAGATCGCTCTCTGCATCGCCTGAACCGACACTAATGGGTACTTTTGTTCCCATTCCACACTAGCCAGTACCCTATCCAACTTCTCATAAGTCGGAGTGGGCAACGAATTGGCCCATGTAAATTGTCTACCGGTGAGCTCAGTTTCTCTTAAATTGAGACTCTCGATAATCATGTTAAACATCATAGACCAACGTCCATCAAAATTTTCATTATTCTTTTCATCTCTCCTTCAAATTATATTAAAGTCACCACCAACTAGGATTGGCAGAGTTTCATCTCCGCAGATCCACACCAAGTCGGCTAAAAAATTTGGTTTGAGTTCAGGTTGTGCTGCCCCATATACAACCAAGAGACACCATCGGAAACCATCCAATTTTGATCTCACCCGAAACTTGACCGCAAAATCTCCCCGAACTACGTTTAGCACCTCAAGTGTTTCACACCAAACCCCTAGTAAAATCTCACCAGATCTTCCTCTAGGAGGTAAGACGTGCTAATCGAAATCAATTCCTCCGGATAAAGTTCCCAGGAACTATGAGGTAAAGTTATTTCATCGTGTATCCAATATCGCAATAAAATCTAAATGTTGCTCTATCGATGTCTCTGCCAAGAACATTTGTTTAGCCAAGTCAGCTAGACCTCTGCTATTCAAAAGATTCCTTTCATAAGTCATCATGGAATTTTTTCTTAAGCTTAACCCTAGCACTTCTACGAACAGCCGAAGTAGGATAAATTTTCCATTTCCAGGGTCGCTTGGGCTTCTCCCCATCACCCTTCGGGAACGTAGGATCGGCAGAACATGAGACATTGCCCTCCATCATTAGAGGCTCTACAGTGTCCGTAGTTTCTGACCCCTCCTCATCTTCGGCCTCCGCACTAGGCAAGATATTATTACATATGTCATCGTCATTCATAGGTTTGACCGATGCAAGATTCCGAATTATTTCCGAAGCCCGCTCCGCTTCTAAGTCTTAAAGGTCATTTACGGATTTCGCAACCTCCTTCTCATTTGAACCCAAAGATATACCTAAGTCGTTTGCCTTATCAACAATTTCATGCTCTGTGAAATGCATATTTGAACAACTCTTATCGAAAGACATACCTTTAGTTGCTTCGACATCTCGAAGCATGGCCACCCTCTTGGCGTCCGCTAGCTGCAGGTCGTCAGCATCCGGCTGTCCCTGGATCCGGTTGCTGACACGCCTGCCAGCCGACACCGGATCCGTGATCCCACCGAAAGCGATAAGCTCCTCCGCCGTCCTCTCCCGATGCGTATGCACCCGACTCCCACACCCTTCCCTTAGTGCCGGTGAAGAAGGGTAAGGTGCGGTCGAGCGGGTATCGCCGACGGTAGTAATAGGGGAAGGAGACCATGGAGCCACCTACTCGATAGTCCCCCCCCTACCAACAAGATGGCATGGCCATCGTCCGTGCTGCTCGGCGGAGTTCCGCGAAAAGGAGAAGGCACGGTCTCCTGCCCGTGCCCCTCCCCCGGCTCGCTCGGAACCGCTGGAGGAGAGAAGGCACCACGGACCTCCTGTCCGGGCCCCTCCCCAGAGAAGCTCGATGTTGTCGCGTGTGGGTGGGCGCTATGGGCCTCCTGCCCACGCCCCCCCCCCCCCCCACCACCACTCGCGGCTGGCCCGCCAGTGCCCACCGAACCATCGGTCATGGAGATCATCGGGGCACCCGTCCCCACCGTGACCAGACCATTGTCAGATAGAGTGTGTCGTGCCTCCTGGGTGGCCGGCTGTGGGGTAACCATCTCCTCTCTCGGCGTAACCGTCAGCCCGGAGTCCGCCCGCTGAGAAGAGAGAACCGTCGGCGACTCACAGTCAGGGAGCATCACCGGTGGTAACTCAAGTTCCGCCGGATCGTCCCCCTCCACTCGGTTGCTCCATTACCGACTAGGCGCTGACCTCGCTCCAAAAGTACCAAACCGAAGTGTGTTCATCGGAGTTTAAGGGCAACTACTCCGTGTAGACCAATTTTTGGTACGTGAAATGGTCACACCCTTGGACTTTGAACTAAAGAGTAGGACATACGTAGATTCTCATCCAGCCATGCTTACTTATCTGTTATATATTAAAAAATAAATGAAAGTTCGTTGTTTGATAGAGCTCGAAATATTTGATTGAGCTTTTGTATTTCCTCCACAGATGAAATGTTCAAGTTATTTTGGTTCATATGAATGATATTATCAAGTGGAAGCTAGTTTCCCAGTTTGACAAGGTATTGAGTTTCACTGCAAAGGTGCCACTCAGGACCCACAATGGATGTTATCGTTGTAAAAAATATCCATATTTCTTGTGCATTTCATCCACATTTTTAGAGGCAAAAAGTTTGTAGTAAAAACGTATTGGGTTTACACAGTACTGGAGAGATGGCAAGCCCGGGGCAGATTGTACCTTTTTCTCTGGACGAACTGAATACCATGGTGTCATGTGGGCAAAAGGCTAAACTTGAGCTTTGTTGAGTTCCAGTTAAGGTCGGTAATAGAGTAGCCTATGATGAGGAAGATATCCGAAGTAAGTCCAAGCAGAACCAGGAGTTACGCTGGTAATATTCAGCATAGTTTTACTAGCCATTCTCGAGAACAAAGACCAAGACAAGTCCCTAAGGTGCCTAAGGATGTGATTTTTTTCGTGCTTGTTAGGATACGAGTCCCCCTGGGTGCCTGAGGGCAGGCAACCTGGCCCTCCTTCACCAGGAGAACAAGCCCTTGTTCAGCTTTGGTTCCTCCGTTAGCAGAAATCCACCCGCATAACAAGCTGAAAACTTGGAACACTGCATTCTCAAATGTCTCCCAATTCTAGTCCTATCGTGCAGCGCGGTTGAACTTCAAGTCAGCCATCTTTCTCTGAAATTTTGAGGCAGCTAGCCCTTTCCCCTCCTTATATAAAGAGAGGAACGTGCAGCCTTTTCTTTTCTTTGACCTGGTTTTAGCAAAGTGTTGGGCTTCTCCCTTTCACGGTACAAGTGCGTTGGCAGTACCAGGAACCATTGGGTATTTCCCTGCAGTACAGCTGCTATTTCCAAAAATAAAAGACATTTGAACTGTACCCGATTAGATGTGATGTGGTGCAACGTTCATACAGAGTTTGATGATGTTTAACTTGAACTCGCTATATCAAAACCACATGTTTTTCTGGTCATAGTGAATGTAACGTGGTTCACCACGTGAAAGGACCTCAATCATTTACCTAACTAGATGATGCCCCGTGCGTTGCTGCGGGACTTTTTGATAATTTTTTTGAGAAAATTTATGATCCAAATTTAAGTAACAAAATGCCCTGCACAATCTAGCTGGCACTCTATATTGAGGCAAGGTCAATAGGCCAATAAAAGCCTCACAGTGGAGGTTTGCAGAACCTATACATATACTCCAGTATGGCTATATATTTGTAGTCTTGTACCGCTGCAAAACATCTAGAATTATGAATATTTCCCGCGTGTTGCTGCGGGAATGTAGACATAATTTTAATGGAATGTTGATATATAAGCGGTGAAGAACATTAAGATCCAATTCCATATGAAATATTCTATAGATCGATGTGTCAAAAAATTAAGAACATATTCGATATTCATAATAGCTGAAAGTAGTGTACACCTATAATAACATCAAAGTATTATGGTACGTGTATGTGTACTGGTTGGCAATTGCTTGTAGAGTTAGCAACATATGAAGAGAGGCTGATATCAAATTCATGGAAAATTTCCATATGGAAAATACTATACATCTGCGCACCTGGAAATTGAGAACATGTTGGATATTCATAATGCTTGAAAGTGGTGTTTCCCCTAAAATAACATAAAAGTACAATGGTGATGTACGAGTACTGGATGGCCATACTGTTCCTAGAGCTAGCAATCGTATGAAGAGGCTGATCTCCAACCCATGGGAATTTTACTGATTCAACATTGATAAGAATGGGAATTTTACTAATTCAATATTGATAAGAATGCCATAAAAAATGTTTGATAAAAATATACTAAATCCGCAAGAAAATAAGAATATAAACTAAAACAATGGTATGTGAATGAACTAAAAAGATGTGGGTTCTTATCTGCCACATACGAGAAAAGGACACAGGTCACTAACACCAAAAAATTAACTTTCAAAAAGCAAGCTCATGGTTTGCAAGTCTGATATGCTAATCATCTCACTCAGTCTCCCCATCATGTCCTTGAACATGAACACATCCAATCCAAACTCCTGGGCAGCCGTCAACGGCATCCCCAAGGGACATCCATTGCTGGATTTGACTTAAAAGTGTTGCCAGCTTCAGCGCCACTGCCAAATCGTCTTGTCGTCGCCAATCCTAGCCTGGAGCAAACCAAATGTTTATTACTCCGAACCATTAATGAATAAAAAAAAGACGAATCATGAACTTCTAAGGCAGATGAGTAAGATCCTTGGGGCTGATGGGATCACACTGGAAGCTGTAGCACCCAGGGAGTCGGATGCCGTCACACGTTAAGAAGGGAAGTTATAGAGGCGACCCATCACAAAAAACGAATGCTAGCATTATTGCAAAAGAAAAAAGGAAAGAAAACAGACTTGCCCGCGCTTGGCCCTCAAGCTGACCGTCTACCCCACCGATGATTCACCAACTTCGCCGGCGCCGCCGGTGATTTGTCATTATGCCCGCGTGTCCGTCGGCTCTTCATTATCCATCTCTCTGGTTTTTCGAAGGAAGATGTATGTTGCTGGCTCAGAGGAAAGTAGTAGGGCACCAGCGACGGTGGTAACGGGCGACCAGATCAGTAGATCGCCAAGACTGGCCAATTCCGTACCACTGACAGCTGCAGCTGCACATATTCGGTTTCATTGATCTGTGCAGTACAAATATGAGATTAACATCTGCTTGGCGAAGTAGAAACTCGACGGTGTGGCCTATGGTAGGCATGCAGAACGCTGGATTGAGGAGGAAGCAGCGTTATCACTCCGGCCGTCCGCTGGACTGCCTTGTGAATTAATTTTTCAGACCAAATGTGTGATACAGTGGAAAATGAAACGGTAGAACATAATGGACGGATGGGCATAATTCTTATTGTCAAACTAAATTTGAAATATATAACATTCGATATAACCAACTGGAAATGACCAAAGCCAACAAATATGTGTATGGATAACTGAGTTTCACTACCCCAGCAATGAAGAACTTTGTATGAGAGGAGATCCCGCCTACCTATGCAGTAGCAAGAGGCCTGTATCAAGAGTCCTATGAAGCAGTAAAGCCAAATCGACCAGTAAAACGTTGAACACCTTTCAATCTGGAGTCACAACCTGACAAATTTCAATAGCATAAACTCAGGGATAGGAACAATTGAGGAAAGGTGAAAATAGGGAGCATCCACGTACCAGAGTGGAGGCCGTTTCCAAGAGTAGATGCGATCAGGCTTGCGTAGTCGATGACAATGGCGGTGCAGGCATCCTTTTAAAGACGAAGGCGACCGAGGCTCAGTTAAATCCAGCACTCTCTTCCGGATTTGCAGGGGTAAAAGGTCGTGAGGTAATGAGAGGCGATGAATGCTTCGGTTTCATGTGTATTTGTTGTTGCCGTTTCGATGAGAAGAATGGAGGAGCGCGTCGGTCATGGCGCCGCTGACCGGAAGACAGATCGACAGGGAAGACGAACCCTCAGCTACCTAAGGTGATAAGCATGTAGATGGGCCAGGTTATATACAGGCCTGTGTATTAGTCCAGCTTTTTTGTCTTGATGAGAACACGTACAACCAAGCCCTTACCTCAAAAGCCAATTTGTACGACCAAGCCCAGCTAGATATTTTTGAGGGCAAGCCCAGCTAGATGGCACGTATTCCACTGGTGGCCAGAGCAGCCCAGTTACAAAAACATTAGCTTCCTACAGCCCATTTCGCTGAGTTATGCGAGATTAGCGATGGAAAATCTGCCTGTGCAGATTAGTGCTGACGTGTCGGCATAGGAATGGATGCTGATATGGATAGGCTGAGTAGATGCGATCAGGCTTGCGTAGTCGATTACAATGGCGGTGCAGGCATCCTTTTAAAGACGAAGGCGACCGAGGCTCAGTTAAATCCAGCACTCTCTTCCGGATTTGCAGGGGTAACATGTCGTGAGATAATGAGAGGCGATGAATGCTTCGGTTTCATGTGTATTTGTTGCTTCCGTTTCGATGAGAAGAATGGAGGAGCGCGTCGGTCATGGCGCCGCTGACCGGAAGACAGATCGACAGGGAAGACGAACCCTCAGCTACCTAAGGTGATAAGCATGTAGATGGGCCAGGTTATATACAGGCCTGTGTATTAGTCCAGCTTTTTTGTCTTGATGAGAACACGTACAACCAAGCCCTTACCTCAAAAGCAAATTTGTACGACCAAGCCCAGCTAGATATTTTTGAGGGAAACCAAGCCCAGCTAGATGGCACGTATTCCACTGGTGGCCAGAGCAGCCCAGTTGCAAAAACATTAGCTTCCTACAGCCCATTTCGCTGACTTATGCGAGATTAGCGATGGAAAACCTGCCTGTGCAGATTAGTGCTGACGTGTTGGCATAGGAATGGATGCTGATGTGGATAGGCTGCATGTCAAGAGAAATAGGATAGTGGGGATGAACTATTTAAGTATTATAGATTATAGATTATAGATATAGTCACGGTGAATAGTTTAGAGCAAAATGGAACTTCGTTACCGAAATAAGTCAGATAAATACGATTTAAAAAATCAGTTAAATGCATATCCTCGTTTTTTACCCGCACAAGCCAAATATGGCACCGTGGTTGTGTGGACAACATGACAGTTGGATATGGAGATGGTGATGGCCTTCTTCTAGGCTGGCAGCGGTATGGACGCCACCTCCAACTCCAAATCGAGTTTAATCCAGCTCGATAGGTGCTACGCAGGACACGGGGCGACTCTTGCGGATGCGCTAAGTCATGTCTATCGTTGGCAGGTGCTACGTGCAGCGACTTAGGCGAAGACCCCAAGTCATGCCTACTGCCAGCAGGTGCTACGCGTGGTGGATCCTATAGAGGCAACAAATCCTGCATTTGTTGATGGATCTAAGGTGGTGCGATCGTGACATGATCAGCCGAAGCGGTATGGGACGTCTTTTCCTTCCAATATTTTCTCGAGAGGCATCCAGCTATCGAGGCGGTGGTAGCCGGAGCTGGACAAGGGATGATGCATGGTAGAGGGGGCTTCAAGGACGAGTATGCACACTTTGGTAGAAACAAAAGATCTTTGATCAGGCTATGCAACGCTGGCATGCATCCTGTCCTTGCTCAGGTGGTGGATAAAAGCTCGGTTTTATGGGTGAAAATCCAGACAAAAGCCTATCGTTGGACTCGTCACCGTCGGCGAACATGTGTTGTTTCCTTCTTGATGCCTTAGCCTAGTAACTGTGTACTTTTTTTCTCTGTCTTTTACCATAGTGTTAGTGGTATCCTGGTAGAGCAATTGTCGCAAGGCACACGGCCTCGGATATTGTTTTCTGTGTCGAATTTGTCCGGCTGCTAATATTTTTTGAATAATATATAGATGTGTGCATCATTTGATGAAGAGGCCATAGGTTATCCTCCCTTTCTAAAAAGAAACTTGCTAAATATAATTGAGTATAATTTGATGAAGTCATGACTTTTAATCCCCTCTTTTTTAGGACCATTCAATCTCCTCTATCGATTGCAGGAGTTTCCATAGATTGTTGATGCAAGAAATGGCCTTCACATATATCATTGCAATTCTTTTTATTTTTTGAGTTGCAGCTCTTTTCATTAAAGGGACTATTTTCTATTTGTACCACCTAACTTCTGAAAAGTTATAAACTTTATCTTGTTTGGCTGTTAAAAATTTCAATGCTCAAATTGTTTTTGCGGTTAACAATGTTAGAAATAAACCAGACCACCAGTGGTCACCAGCATGTGTGCGTGTATGTGTTTGTGATAGTAGCGGAGCGATGTGTTGTGGGTAGGCCCGTTGTGCGCATTGGAGTGCGGCCGGGGCAAGCGGATCAAGCGTGCGGCAGAGCGAGGTGGGCAGAGTCATGTGTGTGTGCACCTGTGTTAGCCGACGTATAAGCCCCCCTCCCATCCCACCCCACTCCGCGCCTGTGCTGCGCGTGTGTGTGGTGTGGTGCCAAGTTTGAGCTGAATATTTAATTCACAATTGACCAAATGGTTGGGTGTAAAAAGTTTTGATCCACCTCGGGTGAAAAAACAAATTTCGGCAGATTCAGTTGGAAGCGGGTCAAATTTGAACTGCGGCTGCCTCATAGTTTGCTATTTATTTTTTCTCAAAAATCATATCTACTCTTATAAAAAGCAGAGTTGCTGATGATGGTGTGCCTGCCATCCTGCAATATAGGCCGTCCGATCTATATCTAACGGATAGGAAGGAAACTATGACAATTTATGCACACTCCTCTCCACATTTGCAGATAAGGCCTTCCCTCGTTCATCCTTTTTTTCCAAAAGATCTTGATGTTCCGTGCAACGCACGGGCATCTTGCTAGTCTAGGTACAAAAGTATCTATTTAATCATAGAAACACCCAAAAAAATTACATGATTCAACCACTAGCTAGGAACGGTCATTCCCGCCGTTTTGACCGCATTTTGAAACAGGCATAAAAAATAAAAAAAAATAAAAAATTGGAAAACCTTCACATTGTGTCGTTATATGTGACCAAGTTATCAGGAAAAATAATAAACGTGTAATACGACAATTCTTTTTAAAAAGTGTTCTCAGAAACAAGCTATCGTGTGTGGAGATCAATGGCTTTCAAGCCAAATGATGAAATCTTATGGCCACATTCATGGCATAGTTTGTTCAAATGATCTCATATTATGCACAAGGGTGCATATTGGAATGACAAACAATGTTGCCTAAGGAAATTTTCATTTTCTTTGGACGAATAAATCGTTTTTTCATTTTTCGAGTGCCCCGAATGAGGTTTTTTTTAAGGACCTACCAAATAATTGTTGTAAAAATGGACCAAATCAATTTTATAAAATAATAGGACATGCTTAATGCACAACTGACCACATGTTTTGGTGTCAAAAGCCTTGATCCACCTTTGGTGAAAAAGACAAATTTCCGCCGATTCAGTATGAATCGAGTAAAATTTGAACTGTAGCTGCCTCATAGTATGCTATTTATTTTTTCAAAAATCATTTCTAGGTACAAAAGTATCTATTTAATCAGAGAAACACCAAAAACATTTCAAGATTCAACCACTAGCTAGGAACGGTCATTCCCGCCGTTTTGACCGCATTTTAAAACGGGCATAAAAACAAAAAAAAATTGAAAAGTTGGAAAACCTTCGCATTGTGTCATTATATGTGACCAAGTTACCAGGAAAAATAATAAACTTGTAATACGACAACTCTTTTAAAAAAATGTTCTTAGAAACGAGCTATCATGTCTGGAAATCAATGACTTTTAAGCTAAATGATCAATCTTATGGCCACATTCATGGCATAGTTTGTTCAAATGATCTCATATTGTGCACAAGGGTGCATATTGGAATAGTAAACAATGTTTCCTAAGGAAATTTTCATTTTCTTTGTACGAAAAAATCATTTTCCATTTTTCGAGTGCCCCAAATGAGGTTCTTTTGTGAAGGACCTACCAAATAAATGTTGTAAAAATGGACCAAATCAATTTTATAAAATACTAGGACATGTTTAATGCACAATTGACCAAATAGTTGGGTGTCAAAAGCCTTGATGCACCTCTGGTGAAAAAGACACATTTCCGCCGATTTAGTAGGAAGCGGGTCAAATTTGAACTCTAGCTGCCTCATAGTTTGTTATTTATTTTTTCCAAAAATCATTTCTAGGTACAAAAGTATCTATTTAATCAAAGAAACACCAAAAAAATTATAAAATACTAGGACATGTTTAATGCACAATTGACCAAATGGTTGGGTGTCAAAAGCCTTGATGCACCTATGGTGAAAAAGACACATTTCCGCCGACTCAGTAGGAAGCGGGTCAAATTTGAACTGTAGCTGCCTCATAGTTTGCTATTTATTTTTTCCAAAATCATTTCTAGGTACAAAAGTATCTATTTCCAAAAATCAGAGAACCACTAGCTAGGAACGGTCCTTCCCGCCGTTTTGACCGCATTTTCAAACGGGCATAAAAAATTCAAAAAATTCAAAAAATTGGAAAACCTTCGCATTGTGTCATCATATGTGACCATGTTATGAAGAAAAATAATAAACTTGTAATACGACAATTATTTTTAAAAAATATTCTCAGAAATGAGCTATCACGCGCGAAGATTCATGGCTTTGAAGCCAAATGATCAATCTTATGGCCACAATCATGGCATAGTTTGTTCAAATGATCTCATATTATGCACAATGGTGCATCTTGGAATTCCAAACAATGTTTCCTAAGGGAGTTTTCATTTTCTTTGCACGGAAAATTCATTTTCCATTTTTTGAGTGCCCGAAATGAGGTTTTTTGTGTGAAGGAACTACCAAATAATTGTTGCAAAAATTGACCAAATCAATTTTATAAAATACTAGGTCATGTTTAATGCACAATTGACAAAATGGTTGGGTGTAAAAAGGTTTTATCCACCTCTGGTGAACAAGACAAATTTCCGCCGATTCAGTAGGAAGCGGGTCAAATTTGAACTGCAGCTGCCTTATAGTTTGCTCTTTATTTTTTCCAAAAATCATTTCTAGGTACATAAGTATCTATTTAAGCATAAATACATTGTTTGGAGGTGATACGTTGAGGTTTGGACGGTGGCCCAGGGCCCCAACTCCAAAGCGCGTAGACTCGCATGCTCGCCGCGTGGTCACCGCGTGACCGTGGCGTTGCCATGCGTTCTAGGAAGCCTAGGCATGTCTAGTAGGTTTGGAACTCCCCAGATAGATGCTTAGAAGAAAATAACAACAGAAGAATCTCACGAGGAGACTGAACTATGCTCAAACATGAATTAGCAGCCAAGTGTTTGATTAGCGGTACGGGAAATTCACAAGGCCAATGGGCCTGAGTTTTGGCTGAGGATGATCATCTACTAGGGAGACTGTCTTGCCAAATTTTCAGCTCAAATGGAGGAGTTTGGATGGCACTTACTTTGCAAAGTACCACATCGGGTAGAAATATGGATGTTGAAGCTGGGCTCAAATGGATAAGTGGATTGAGCTGAAATCTTGTGGAGTATGGTAATTTTGGCATAGGCAAATGAAGCTGAATATTGAGGGCAATAGGAGTGGTATAGATAGCACTTGCTTTGCAATGTGCCAATCTGGACAGAAAATGAAAATTGAAGCTGGGCTCACATAGATGATTTGATTGAGCTGCAATTTGGAGGAGGGTGATAATTTGGCCATATGAAGGCACTGTATAAATTTCATGCCATTTGGATGTGCATAGCTAGTACTTCCTTCACAAAGCTTCCTTCCTTCACAAAGCTTCTAGCTGAACAAAAACTTTGGAAATTTGCCGAAGAACATTTACTAGGCAAATGGAGCTCAATTTTTTCATGAGGCAATGATTTGGATAGGAAAGAGTGCCCAAAAATTTTGAGGGCAATCAAGAATATAAAAATAGCACTTCCTTCACAAAGTGCTGTTCTGAACAGAATAGGAAAATGAATATTATTGAATTATATTTTAACTAGGCGAGGAAGGTTTTTGACATATTTGACGAAGATATGATCGAAAGAATTTATGAGAATTTTTTGGGAATTTTGGGACTAACGGAAATATAGGTTGCTTCACAACCTAGATCAAAAATTGACACATGGACATGACACATAGGCAAACTGATGAGGTGGCGCCTAGTCATAGCAATCCACCACAACTTACAAGGTTATGACCATCTATATTGGTCGTGATCAGCTAGAAATAAGGCAGCGGATCACTGTTGTCTGCTTTATGACCATTTCGTGTAAGGAAATTACGACCTTTTATGGCCAAAATGGTCGATATAGTTGAGGGTTTGGAGCCCCCCGAGCAGCTTTTGAACAATTGGTCTCAAATGGTCATAGATCTATGACCAATTCTTCCAAGGTCACTGACAGAAGGTCACTAGTTGACATATTTCTTGTAGTGCGCCGCCACCAGCAGCCCGGGGCCAAGCCAGTCGCGGGCGCTGGCGATGGCGGCAGGAAGGGAGGAGGGAGGGGGGGCTGGAGGGAGGAGGCCGGTCGCGCGGCCGGTCGCCCGGGGGGGGGGGGGGGGGCGACGCGGTCGCGAGAGAGAAGGGATGTCTTCGGTCCCAGTTGCCCTAACTTCAAAATGCCCCTGCGTCAAGGTATTGGGCTTTAGTACCGACCCTTTAGTCGCGGTTCCCGAACCGGGACAAATGAGCCTTATAAACCGGGACAAATGGGCATTTTTCTATTAGTGATAACAGAGGAAATATTTCGATTGCAGGTTATATTCAGAGCCACTGCGTTGATCCGTATGTGGTCGCTACTCACTCCGACAGAGGCCAGGGAGCGTTTGGTTACTGCGTCTACCCGATGGGAGATGGTAGCACGGGGTATTTTCAACCGGTTTGGATGGCGGTCATGTAATAGGATAGGCATGTAGTGCTCTTATCTTTTTATGCCAGCCGGTTGTGGCTTTTCCTTTTGTCTGTTCGGCTCTGGTGGAGCCTTTTACCTTTTTTGATCGAGACTTGGAGACTTATGTTGGATATTTTGCTTATTAATAATACTGGCCGCATGCATCATTTAGATGCGGAGGCTGGGGCATACCCTCTTTTCGAAAAAAAAGTGATTTCTGATGGGTGAGCCTCGCTTGTAAGTGCACCTTTTACAAAAAAGAGATATTTCTCAGACCTTTGCTCTGACTGAGCTCAAAATTTTCCAGATTAGTATTGAGCAGATGTACGATTTACAAAAAGTGTTTTTTTTTTTTGCATTTCTCTGAAAATGTAAAAAAAATAATCAAAAAATCGAACGAGCTAACTAAAATTGGCAATATCTCCCAAACCTTTAGTCCAGACGAATTGAGATATTCCCATAGCAGTGCTGGCTACATTTATAGTTTACTAGATTTTTGTAACTATTTTTTTGATAATGTTAATTTTTGAACCAAACTTGAATGAAACAACAAAACCTTCATATATCTACCAAACCATTGGTCCAAATAAGTTGCGTTTTTTCCAAGATAGTACTGATGGATACACGTGTGATTTACTGGATCTTTCTTGCATTTTTCTAAAAATGTGGATTTTAAGTCAAAAAATTGTATGGGCCAAAAACTACGATCGGACGTCCTCAGTTTGATTTGCTGGCTATGTGGCCGATTTTTTTTGGCACATGCACGCTTAAAAGTGGGACCCAACCAACAAAAAATAACATCATCTTACGAGAAAAGTTAAATTAGACCTAAATGCAATGGGTTACACTGATATATAATGTTCTGCAACAAAACTCGTAGAGTAGATGTTCTGGGTAAAATCAACACAAATAGTTGGTGGTTTTGTGCAATTTCCTCGTGGACCTTGTTTCAACCATCTGACTCAATCCCAGCAATAATGCTCGTACATTATTGCTGCAGAGGCTACCTCAAGCGCAGCAGGGGTGGCTTATCGGAGGGGCTGAGTGTGGTCTACTATTAGAGGCACGGTCCATGAAGGGGACTACGAGAGGTGCAGCAGCGGTGGCATCGGTGCTGAGTGGGCTCAAGATGTTAGCTGACGACTGCTGCAGTGGTATGCTCCGGAGGCTTGCTTGTTCGAGCTAGCTGTTGCTTGGGCTGCAGCAGGCTGCAGCTGCACCAGGCAGGTCGAGCAGCAACTAGTCCGACAGTTGATCTTGTTCTGCTTCGTCAGCTGCCCATGGCCCATTGGCTCTGGGTAAGAATTCACACTTCTCCGATGCCTCCCATGCCTAGTCCTACTATGGTCACCTCGTGATTTGAAATTGAAGTCCGCCAACTTATCTGACATATCGAAGCAGTTGGCAACTTGGCATCCCTCCTTTATTTATGGGAAGAGCAATGGAACTGCATTCGAGTATATCTTGTACAACAATCGTACAGAGCCAGATCGTAATGTAATTGCCATATGAAGACCACATGCTCATCCATGCACATGGGTGTTGGTTCTGATTTCCAAACTCTACATTGGTCGGTGAACTTTATGACGGGCGTGATAGATGTTTTTGCATGCTGTAGATTTCTCTACATGCATGAATGGAGATAGTTCATCGACCATACATTCATCAAAAGATTTGGCACCCCTCATTTTATTTGGCTGCAAACACGAATATCATGTTGCTAAACCGGGGAGGTGACCAACGGTACCAAGGGAAATGGAACGGCAGCAGTGGTTACAACAAAGGTTAAGGTAAAAACCGGAGCAAGAGGGCTATCAGAAGCACTGCAAGCCAAAGCAAAACAATTTCAACAATGATTCCTCTTCGGGTTCAGGCAAAGCCGCAGTAGCGGTGGGGGCTGCGACTATTTGAGACTGGTTCAGGGTGTGGCCGTACAGGTCACATCCAGATCGACTGTAATTTAACTCCTCTATGCTTTCTTTGCAAACAAAGAAGGGCACTCTGTGATTGATTGTAAGGTTCACACCCAGTTCCCCAGTTGCAGATGATGGGACACAACATTCGGAGACGGCTTTTTTTGCATCAAGATTGAAGAAGCGAAGATTAGGATTAGGTATAGGGGTTAGGGAACTCTCTGGTAGCCAACATTAAGATTGAGAAACATCGCATCTCGTTCTCACCCCTTGATCTGAATGCCGAGCTGAACTGCCTCCTCGACATAGAGGACTGGGCTTGGCAAGTGTCTAAGATCAGTGACACAGATTTTTTTTTGTGCTCCCTAGCAAACAGAGCCTAAGTCTTGGCCTTAACAGTCGAGGTATGAAGCTCCCGATCTGCAAAAGAGTTGTCTTTCTCTACTTTGATAGCGTGCTCCCGAGGCTGGTGCCCGGGCTGATGCAATTGCTCCAGGCTAGCGGAGAATCAGCTACTCCTCTAGCTGCTGCAGACCCCATGGCTCCGAGTAAGAATTGGCACTTCTCCGATGCCTCCCATGTCTAGTCCGTCCATGGTCACTGAAAGATATAGTGGTGATTTGAACTTGAGGTCGTCCAGCTTCTGTCAAACATTGAAGCAATTGGCATCCCTTCATTAGCTCTTACCTTCTTAGCTCACATGTAAAAAGAAGGGGTCAGAAGGAGCATGTTAAAATTTGCCATTATTTATAGGAAAAGCACTACAACTGCACTCAAGTTGATCTTGTACAACTACATAGCTAGAACATAATGTAATTGACATATGAAGGCCTTAGGCTCAGAACTACACATGGTTGTTGGTTCTGATTTTTGAACTCTACAATCACTACATTCGTCAGTGAAACTTATGACAGGCTTGATAGATGTTCCTGCATGCTACATATTTCTCTACATAAATGGAGATGATTCATCGACCAGGCATTCATGAAACGATTTGGCACCCATCATATTATTTGGATGCAAACATGAATACCATTTCCATTCGAAATGGAATTTGAAGTAATGGGGTTCTAAATCTAATTTTTTTTGTTTGGCAGTGGTCAGGAATTTTGAAACAAAGTAAAATCTGAAACTTGTTTGAATCCTGGATACAATACAATGATAAACAACAAACTAGACAAAATTTCACATATGACCTGGAAATGAGATTCGCTGGCACCAACGCTCTTGCTTCTGTCCTTGTCGTGCGGCGCCCACTCGGCTCGTATCCGTAGCGGGCTATGCACACCTGTGCAGGGGTACTTTCCCCAGAGTCACTGTTGTCCATGCCACTCATCGCTAGTATGTGTGCACCCATTGCCCGCATGTCATTGTTGGCCTCGTATGAGGCATGAGCTCACCGCCCTAATGACCAACATAAGTTGATGGTCTCTATGGGTTCAGTCATTGGTTTGGAGGGTGACAAATTCAGTTCTCAATTTGAAAAACCAAAATTTCTTGAAAACTAACCCAACCGAACAGAACAGAATGTATCATATAGCCCCGATGTTCACCCCCTATAGGTAAGGAATGGACTTGTCCAATATCTATATGATCCAACTCACGGTATCACCTTGAAAACAGTTTTGAAATACTTACAGATATGTGTGTACAAGACCATAATATCACAGTAAATTTGGTCTATGTATAGGGAAACAAAAAGAACAAACCACCCTGATCAGACTCTTTATAATATTAATGGTAGAATCTGTCTTTTTTGTTTCTGTATGCATTGATCGAATTTGGGTTTTGAATTTATCTATGCAGCCCCAAGGAAAACGCTACGTTGCATAATCATAGCCAAGCAGATTGGGTAAAACCCATGTTCATGTTGGTCTTGTAATTAATGTTTACTTACTGACTCCTCTTGGCATTTAGTCCACGTGTATTTCTGGTTTCACATTTTCGGCCACAACCCATGAGATGCTGCAAACATGCAAAAGTTCTTGATTACAAAAATTCAAAATCCTCCGAGCAACTATGTCCTTGATTTAGTGATAGTTGTGACATGGACCTACATATGTCAGTGGCTCACGATACTACTACTAGCCAAGGTTTTGGTTACCAAATGAGGCATTTTTACCGAGGGAAACTGGTAAACGTGGTTACCACGGTTACCAAGAAATACCGAGAATATTTCGAACAAATTTTATCGTTGAATTTTGAATTCAAATAAATGAATGAACAAACATTTGACCTAGGGACCTCTCAAAACAGGAACTAGGTTGCTACCAACACGCCAGAACCAACTCTCATGACATTAATTAGATCCTACGCACTTTACTATAAATCGAGTGTTTAAATTCAAAAAATTCAAAAAAATGGTATTTTCTTCTTGGTACGGGGATTTACCGAGGGGCACGAAAATACGCGGTAACCATGGGAAATCTCGAAATTTCGACCGGTAACCAAAACCTTGCTACTAGCTATAGTTAAGTTGGCTTGTTACTTTGTCCCAGCACTGCCGTCAGGGGTAAATTAGTTTGTGTGTGCTCGGCGCAAGCCATAGCCACCCTCTATAAAAGCTAGAACAAAGAAGCTAGGTAGATAAGTGTTTCTTTTGTAACACATGTATGTAAGGAAATATAGTCAGTTGTTCCTAAAGCGGACTAATATCTGGCTATCATACACTACGGCAGTAGAATTGCAAGATTAGGAGTAGGAGGCATCAGGGATTGCAGGAATTCTACAAAATGTTGTTTTTCATCCTGGTGCTTCAATGCTGCTCCAGCGCCTCCCACGAGTCGTGCCATCTGTACAGTCAGCTCTAGACATAACCACATACATTGCTCAGAGCAACTCCAACCAACTCTCTCGCCTCTGGTTAGCCCGGTCCAGATCCCCCAACGGAGCTTGTCCACGAGGGCGCCGAGCGGAGAGAAAAGGAAAAACAAGGACAGGCGTATATTGCCTGCTTCCATGACCGGGCGGGGGACAAGACCAGCGGCTGCGTTTTCTCGTTGCAAAAGGACGAACTGCTTTGCAATGGTGGCGAGTCTAGAAAAATGCAGAGCCGCATAGGGGGACCGAGCATATGTTTTTCGGTCCTTTTTCTGCAAAAGCTAAGACGGATTCCATACTAGCAGCAATTAGACTTGCTCCTATCAATTTATTGTCTCAGAAAGAACGGAAAGTGGGTGATGAGTCGAAGGTGTGTCATCTTGTTGTGTCAAGTCAGCTTTGAGAAATATCCTGCCTATGACAATTGGCCTACCTGTCAAAACATTACTTGTACGAGAGTAGGGAAACTGGCACACCCTCAACCATATGCTAGAGAGCCTCTTATTCCCCGTGATGCACATAAATGGTGCAGTATAGTTACTACTTACTAGCACTTTTCTAGGAAATTTCTGTTTGGGTCAAGAATTAAGTTGCAGAACCAAAATTGATGGTAACAATTTCTATCTGCAAGCAAGTATTGTAAAACTTTTATGAGGATGATTCATTAAAGGTAAAAGGGTGACACTAAGCATCAGTTGGCTCAAAGCATCAAGTTCGAACCCGTCACACATACGTACGACTCAAAGAGGAGTTCCTCGCGTCGCCTCCAGGGTGACCAGGGGAGCTTACCCTAGCCGTCGCCACCTCCTCCATCCTCTCCTCTCACCCCATCGTCCCTAGAGGTGGCCGCCAGGAAAGTCCATGCGCCATCGGTGAAGGGGACGGTGGGGATCTCGGGTACAACGCCTGTGGTGTGGCTGCCTAGAAGGGCTATACACGGTGGCGCGAGATCTTCCATTGGTGGCGCTGCTCCTCCCGGCAGCGTGGCGTTGCTCTGATGACAACGTGGGGATGGTGGACTCGGCTAGGGCGTGATCCACGGAGCAATGGCCTCAAAGTGGCATTTTTGGTCACAACGGTGGCAGTGTACCCTCCATCGGGGATGATGGGCCAGGAGGCGGCGGCGTGCTCCTCCGTACAGATCCGGGTCCTATGTTTGCTCGCGCCTCGGGGGCGTCTCAGTTTTGGAAAGACCATGTTAAACTTAGGCCTATTTTCCAAGGCCTCGTCAAGTTTGTTGTTCACAACGGCAGATCCACTAGATTCTGGCTTGACTGGTGGTGCGGTTCGACCACGTTGGCAAACTCTTTTCTTGTTTTTTTTTCTTATTGCCCTGACCTTGAGATCTCAATCTTTGAGCTCTCTGTCAATAATTGGGATTTGCAACTTGGTCGCTCTCTTTCTCCTGAAGAGTTTGTTGATTGGCAGCGCCTTGTTGCCTTCTTCCCTGTGCTCTCGGAGGAGGAGGACTCGGTGGTTTGGCCCCATTCCCCTTCTGGTCGTTTTTCTGTGAAATTGTTATATGGTAAGCTGATCTCTGGCTTCACCACTTCCAAATTCAAGTGGATCCGGAGGGATCGTATCCCTCCTAAGATCAAGATATTCCTCTGGCAAGCTTCTCGCGGGTGGTTGCCGGCTGGTGATCAGATCGGCAAACGTAATGGTCCTGGGTCTGACCACTGTGCCCTCTGTGGGTTAAGAGAAGACACGATGAATATCTTCTTTAATTGTGTGCTGGCTAAACTCTTCTGGTGTTGTATCAGATCTTGGTTGCATGTTTCCTGGAGATCGTCTTCTTTCTCAGACCTTCAACTCTTGGCCAACAACCTGGTTGGGGCCCAGAGGAGAATGTTTTCGGTGGGCTTGGCAGCGATGTGCTGGACTCTTTGGACGACAAGAAACAAATTTACTATTGAACATGTTTTTCCTGCTAAACCTGTTGATTCCTTATTTAAAACTTGCATATTCTTGCAGCAGTGGAGATTATTGATTAAGGAGGAGGACATAGATGCATTCGATGTGATGATATCCAAGATTCAGGCTTCTGCTATCTCCCTTTCTCCAGTTCAAGCCGGCAGTTAGGAGTTGTTGGCCCTGATGTTGCTGTCTTTAGTCTCCCCGGCCTGCGTGCCGTGTACTGGCCTGGGAGCCATGTATGTTCTACTTTAGCCTCTATGGTTCTGGTTGATGCTCCGCTTGTGTTGTGTGGCTGTTCGCTGTGGTTGGTTATGACTCTGCCTGGTGGCTTTATGTATAAAGTCGGGCTCTGGCCTTTTCTCTATAGTGACGGTCCTCGATGCGGTTGGAGCTGGAGTTGGGGATTCAGATCGGGAGAAATCCCTGGCGGGCACTTGTCGGCCACGACAGCGACGACGCATGTGGCCACCGTCTTTTCTCCATGGAGATGTTCATTAGATCTGCTACTACCTCCACCACGCTAGTTGTCTTCTGGGTGAAACCCCTAACCGCAATATGCAGCAAAGGCGCCTTCAACGTCGTTCGCTTCTTGAAGGCGTCGTGTGGGAGAAAGTTGGCTCTTGGACACTGTTGCGATGTTGTTTGCTGCGAGCTGGATCCTGGTTGGGGAGGGCCGGTGCATCAAAATTCATCATTTTAGCAGCAATTTATCACCTCTTAACATGCATATTAGGCTTAAATGAATGACGTTAGGGGGGAGGGGTGGCTTGGGCCCTTGCTGGCCCCCCTGTCTCCGCCACTGCGTGTCGGTGACAGTGGTCTCGGCGGCGTAGCGCAGCGGGGTCTCGGTGTTGGACGTGTGTTGATGGACGCCTGCTATGTGATGGTGTTGTCTGGCATCATGGTGGCATCAACGACAATTGGGCCTGGCAAGGTAAATGTATTGATCTGTCCTCAAGTTATGACGGCGGAAGATGACGGCGGCGGATTTGGGAGCATGTGCACCCGGTGCATGTTGAGCGTCTGCTAGACCGGTTGGTGCTCTCCGCTCACCGTGAGGCGTCTTGGTGAGGCCACCGCATTAGATGATGTGCCTTGATGCGTGGTCAGGGCATATTATCAAACTAGTAGATATAGTGACATAGATCCTAGGAAGGTGGTTGTGGGTTGATCAATGCATTTATTTTGTCAGACTCTGTTGAATAATATAATAAAAATGGATATGTGGATTGCTTGATGCAGAGGCCGGGGATTATACTTTTTTCAAAAAAATATATTCTCACGGTCTTCTTTTGCCACCTTTCGATAGGACAACCCAGCAATTCGTTTCACTGTTTGACAAAATGTCTGGTAGGCTTTGATGGGGATGGTAATGTAGTGAAAAAAACTTCCATATATTGTTGAATTTTGTTTTCCTGTAGACGGAACGAACCCCAGGTAGTACTGGATAGATAGGCAGCCACAATATAGTATTGTCAGCGTAAATAGGCTGCAACTTCAAGTGTTAGTTTCTTTTTTCTTTTTTTTTTTTGACATGCAACAAGCAGAAGCTCTGCTTTTTCAACAGGGAAGACAGAAACGATGTACAGAGGTTGAAGCAAGACGAGTAAACAATGAGAGAACGCCGCGAAGTGGGACTTGTCCATAGCATCAAGGGGTTAGCAGAGCCTTTCCACACCATGTCCTCAGATACCACATAAACCAAATCCATGGAAGGCACAGATTGTTAACAATCAAATGAACCGACGTCAACATCAGCTTTCATTTCCATGGCTTCAGCTTTGAGGACATCTTGTCTATTAGATGCTGAACTTGAACCTTTCCCAGATTTCCGAGACTAGGGGAGAGCCCCGGATGTCCAGATCATCACATCAGATAGGTATGCCACACATTTTCCAAAATTGTCCTGCAACCTAGAGATTTCACCAGAAGCTTACGGTGCAGCTTGGACAACTGGTTTCTCAGATCCTATAAGATTCAGAAACAAAGCAACATCCAATGCATTCCCTGATGCATCCCACGCACAGTCCTATACTACAGTCCTCGGAACCAAATGGTGGCAAGAGAAACTTCAAATCATCCAGCTTCTCACAAATATAAGTTCGTCATCCCTTCTCCTTCCTTATAGGAAGAGTAATGGACCATCAAACAGTACTCGATTTGATCTGGTGGCATGATCACGTAATGCTTGAATGCCTGATCATGCTATACTCTGCCTTATGAAGACCACATCTTGTTGACTGTGTCTTGTACTAAAATGTGCCTGGTTGTTGGGATCAAATCAACACAGGGATTGGGCCCCTCACTTAATCACCGATGGGTCAGTCCCTCCCAGCATACTGTTCCGTGGAGCAAGCTAAAAAATCACTCCCGAAAACCCAGTCCTCTATATGAAACACGAAAATGTATACCAAAGAAGTCCGTTGTGATACAACAGGAGAAGCAAGGAAACAATAGAGGACCATGAACATGTTCCAGGATTGCATCACCTCATAAAGATGATGATTTTCATGCTATTAATTAATTCACAGAATTGCTGATTCCAAAAAGAGAATGAACAATTTAATATAAATTTCTAACCATTATTTTTGTTTACTCACAAGAAGGCTGGATGAAACAAAACTCCTTGATTCTCCTTCTAGCTACAAAAGAGGGAAAGGTTTAGCTGGTGTTTCGTGTTTTGTGAGTAGCCCGCTTTTGGGAAGCAGCTCCCCTTACGTACATCACATGCCGTTGAGGATACTGACATGCGGGCCTAATTCCCGGCGGGCCCACCTGGCAGTGGTCGAACGGCACCCTACCATACGGCAGAGCGTCCTCATCGCCGCTTTTAGGCTGTTTGTACCGGGTTTCGCCTGGTTTTGCAAAAAAGTTACATAGGTAGTTTTCTTCTTCTTAATTAATTAAGACTACAATTGTCAAGAGTAATCAAGGCTCAGGCTTCGAACCATGCATATCAACTTCTCAAGATAGGTACGCTATGCATATTTCTTTTTGGATAGAGACACTAAGCAAAACTCTAGGTGTCAATTGGATTTGCTTGGCACAGTAATCTTATTAAACGATATCTTGTGGTTTAATGCTATAGTAACTAATAACTAGAGCCAAATTTAAATAACATAGAAATTTATTTCCTTCCTTCTTTCATACATCATAAGGTACTTAATTTCATATTTGCTTTGATTCTAAAAACATAGATAAGCTTGCCCATATTTCTGTATATGTCACTATTACTTATTAGACATGAGGCCCCCGCGTCGCTCCTTCCCCTGGGTGACACGGGCGGCGGAGGATCCTGCCACCTCTCCCCGCTCCACTCCTACCTTCTCCTCGCCATCGCCGGCGTGCCACCGCGCGGAGCCGGTGGCGGCGGGACCTTCTTCGTATTGCCTTAGGAGGCGGTCTGCTTGCGGTTGGGGATCTGCAGCAGGTGGTTGCTCAGCGGTGCGTGCGTGTGGCTGACGCCCTGGAATGCACGCGGTGGATCCTAGGTGGCAGCAACTGCCCAAGCGGAACGATGCCCCAGATCGGGGCAGCACCTGAGCTGCCCGATCTGTCCATGGAGCTGGCCACCGGTGACGGCGACGGGTTGCCGTGTGCTTCTGCTTACATTGGCGGCGTGGAGGCATGCAGCAGTGACACTACTACAAAAACAGCTATAGCAAATATGGACACTAATGGCGCACTGTACATGTGGTGCGCCATTACTAAATACTAATGGCGCACCATGTGTTGGTGCGCCATTAGTGTGAAAATACTAATGGCGCACCACATCCACGGTGCGCCATTAGTAAAAAATTTATTTTTTTAATTTTTTCAAAACTACTAATGGCGCACTGTGGGATGGTGCGCCATTAGTAGTTCAACTAGTAATGGCGCACCATTCCACGGTGCGCCATTAGTAATTATGTTTCAAATTTTTTTTATTTTTATTTTTTAAACTACTAATGGCGTACCGTGGGACGGTGCGCCATTACTAGATCAACTACTAATGGCGCACCACTCCCACGGTGCGCCATTACTAGTTGAACTACTAATGGCGTACCACTCACAGATGCGCCATTAGTAATTTTGTTACAAATTTTGTTTCAATTTTTTTTTTTTGAAAAACTACTAATGGCGCACGGTTGGGGTGGTGCGCCATTACTAGTTGAACTACTAATGGCGCACCACCCCACGGTGCGCCATTAGTAACGCCCATTCCACGAATGCAACCCCCCATTAATCCACTAGCACCAAACTCTCATCTGAACACACACAAAGTGGCCATGACTTTTGTAGTGGCACAGCAACGCAGCCCCAAAGTTTCCGTGTGCCGTACACACTAACTAAGCGCACGCATGCGCGCCCGCTTACTTGGCCGGCACACCCACGCATCTATCTTATCCCTCTAATGCATGCACGCATGACCCGGCCACCCCAAACGGCCACTAACTCACGGCCAGCTATGCGACGCACGCACACACACAACAGCCACGAGCACACACTACACCACGCACGCATTTTGCCACGCTTCCGCTGCGTCCCGCACGTCCCGCGTGTATCCGTCGCGCCCGACGAGCCTGACTGTATCAGTGCGTCCCGCATGTCCTGCGCGAATCCGTCGCGCCCGACTAGCCCGACCACACACGCCGTGGCTTATTCCAACACACACCCCCTAAGCCACGCCCTAGAGGAGTCCGTCATCGTCGACGTTGGCGCCGGCCAAGAGAGCCTACTCCGTCGCCGGTCCTTTCCGCAGCTGCGGGCACTCGCGCCGGAAGTGCCCGTGCTCCGCGCACTTGTAGCAGCGCCTGCGCCTGTTGCCGCCGCTCCCCGACGCCACGCTGCGCCCGTCGTCGTCGTCCCGTGCTCCGCCGTGCTGCTGCTCCCGCGCCCGCTACTGCGCCGCCGTGAACAGGAGTTGTCCGTCCGCCCGCTTGCCGCTGTCCTGCCGTCGACGCCGAACTCGATCGTCGAATGCGCGCAGCCGCCCGAGGGCTTCGTCGAACGCCATCGTCGTCACGTCATGGAACTGCTCGATGCCGGCGACAACGGGGAAGAGCCGATTCGGCACCGTATCCAGCAGCTTCTTGACGAGCGCCGCGTCGCCCAGCGTCTCCCCGAGGTTGGCATACCTCGCCGCCATCGCCGCGAGCCTCCCGCCGTACACGTCGAGCTCCTCGCCGTCCGCCATCTTCAGGCGGTCAAATTCGCCGTGCAGCGTCGCCAGCCTCGCCGCGCGGACCCGATCGGCGCCGACTAACCTCACCTTCCGGGAGTCCCATACCTCCCTGGCGGTGAGCTTCGTCGACACCTGCAGCAGCACATCCTCCGGCAACGCCCTGAGTAGCAACGCGCGCGCCATCTTGTCCTTCCGCGCGTTCACCGCCGCGTCGCCCGGCGCCACCGCGTCCCACATGGTGTGGACGTCGAGGATCGCCTGCGCCTTGATGGCCCAGACCGTGTAGTTGTCCGCGGTCAGCATCGGCATCGCCATCGTCGCCGATCCGCCCGCGCCGCCGCCGTGTGGGACGAGCGCCATGGTCGCCGGTGATCGTCCGAACCGAGGCTCTGATACCAATTATTGTTGCCGCTCTCTCTCTCTCACTCAGGACTAGAGGTAGAAGAAGGAGAATCACAATACACTGGAGTTTCACCCGGCTACACACAGCCCCGTTACTAATCCACTAGCACCAAACTCTCATCTGAACACACACAAGTGGCCATGACTTTGTAGTGGCACAACAACGCAGCCCCCAACTTTCTGTGTGCCGTACACACGAACTAACCGCACGCATGCACGCCCGCTTACTTGGCCGGCACACCCACGCATCTATCTTATCCATTTAATGCATGCACGCATGACCCGGCCACCCCAAACGGCCACTAACTCACGGCCAGCGATGCGACGCACTCACACACGCAACAGCCACGAGCACACACACTACACCACGCACACATTTTGCCACGCTTCCGCTGCGTCCCGCACGTCCCGCGCGTATCCGTCGCGTCCGACGAACCTGACTGCACCAGTGCGTCCCGCATGTGCCGCGCGAATCCGTCGCGCCCGACAAGCCCGACCACACACGCTGTGGCTTATTCCAACAACCAATCCACCATCCACTACCGGAATCGCACCCTATGCCGACGGCTAGTCGGCATAGCCATGACTAGCCGTCGAGTCAGGCCTATGCCGACGGCCCCAGTCGGCATAGGGCCGTCGGCAACATATCTGTCGGCGTAGCCAGGATGACCGTCGGCATAGAAAAGCCATCGGCATAGACCCTATGCCGACGGCAACGTCATCGCCTAACGGCGGCCGCCGTCAAGTGCTGCCCAATGACTTCTCGCCACGTGGCGAGACGCCGTTCAGCATGGGCGTGTCTATGCCGACGGCCCAGCCGTTGGCTTAGTTTGAAATTATGCCGACGGCCTGGCCGTCGGCATAGACGTGCCACGTGTCGGCCACTGGGAGCTCACGCCAGGCCTATGCCGACGGCCTAGCCGTCGGCATAGTTTCCACGTGTCGTCCACTGGGAGCTCACGCCAGGCCTATGCCGACGGCATAGATTCTGTCCAGTTTTTTTCTTTTTTCTGTTTCTTTCAACTCAATTCATTTGAATATATAACAAACAGCATATAGAACAAATAGCATATACACAACATCACACAACAAATTGGCATCGCTAAGAAGCATCGCAAAGCATCACACATATACGTATCATCACCACAAAGCATATAAGAATCTCACAAACAACAATAAGATAAGTATCATCACAAGCATACAAGTATGATAGCATCGAGAACAAGCAAGTATCATAGCATCGAGAAAGGCTTAAGCGCCAGGACGTCGAGCACCGCGGAGGTCGTCACCGCCAAGACCGCCGAAGCCCAGGTCATCACTGCTAGCGGCAGCGCTACCGCCAAGACCGCCTCCGCCTCCGTCTCCGTGGATCGGAGTGGTCGGGCTCCGTGTCTCGGGAGTGTTGCGAAGACCACCGCCAACGGTAGATGCACCTGTTCCCTGGATGTTGAAAAGATATATTAACGGGATATAAGACTGTGTTGAAAGGCATGACATGCTTTGGGTGGATTGATTGGGGATGAACTAACCGGCGAGGGGCCAGCGTTCTGTGCCGCAAGCTCCTCAAAGGTCAGCAGCACTGGTTGTGCTGGAGGACCCTCTGCTGATGGCCATTGAGGACACTTGCCGGCCGCCATTTCCTGAAAAGCGTGCTGCATCTCGCGATCCCTCTGCTGATGGTATGCATGAAGGCGGTCGTGCCACGCCATTGTCTCCTGGCGTGTGTACTCCATGTAGGCCTACAGTATAACATGATGAGACTCATAAAACTACTAAATGCGGAAAATAAAGGGAACAATGAAGATAAAAGGGAAAATACTTACAGTTTGCTGCTCCTGAAAGAGGGACAGTGACGGTGCACTGCTCATGCGCGTGCTCGTGCGCTGGCTCAGGGTCGGGTCGATCCGACGGAGCTGTGTGTAGGAGATAGACGGAGTGATCACAGCATCAAGAACCGCCTCCCGACCGTGCTCCTTCGGCCCCATGCCCACCACCACCCTTTCGTCCAGATCCGCCGCAATGGGGTCAGGTGTGTCAGGATGTAACGCCAGATACCCTTCGGAGTAGGCCTTCTTCCTCGCCGCGGTCTTCTTGCCGTAGTACTTGGGCTCGCCAGGCTTGGGGTCCTTCCGCGTATGGGCGATCTCCCACGCCTGCATGTGTGAGAGCGGCCGCTTCAGTTTCTCCTCCTGCACCACCAAACAGAGGTTAGTCATACATAAGAAAGTGATGGTAAATAGAAGAAGAAGAATGTTTAATGGGGTTAGCTAGTCATACATTAACTGCCTTGTGGAGATAGTGGTTTCGGTTTCCCTGAGCATGTACTCCCTCCTTCCCTCGGTTAGCCTTGTTTTTGACTCTCATAGCCGCCCAGGCTCCAGCCTCATCACACCAAAGATCCACCAATGCCGCCCAGGACTCGTCTTTTCCATAACACCAATTTGGACACACCTACATAATAAAAGCATAATGGCATGTCAACACAAAACGGTGAAATGTACCACAAGGTAATGAAAGCATAATGAAAAATCTTTTATACTTACCGCCAAGAACTCGTCCCTCTCCAAGGTAATGCCCATCCTCCGCGCTTCTTCCTTGGTCATCTTCACACCAAGATAGTCGTGGTAGTATGTCGAGATGGCCACATAGCGCACCTCGTACTGCATCTGGCGGGCCTTCTTCTCACATTGGCGTAGCACGATCTGGTCCGCTCTGCCCCTGTGCTCCGGGAGAACTCGATAGAATTTCTACAATCATGCACGAAACAAGAAAGGAAGAAGCCATGAGTTAAATCATTCATGAAACTAGAATGGACTTGTGCTTCTGAAGAGAACTCACCCAGAAAGTGGTGATCACGGCCTTGGCATGGGTCCCATGCTCCGCGTGGAGGGCCGCTTCCCAGTGCTCCCAGCTCGTGGCCAAGACCCGATGGTCCAGGTGCCTGACTGGATCCGGACAGTACAACCCCGGCCAGTGTAACTTTGTGACACCCAAATTTTTTGACCTTGTTTTATTTATTAAAATTTTGCCAGCAAATAAAACTTTCCCATTTGTCAAGATTTACCCTTTTATTATTTTGGATTTTTGCCCCTACTGGAAAACTTTCCAAAAGTTTTATTGGACTTATATGCCTTTTTATAAAAACAATTCCATATCAGTGGATTTATCTGCATAATAAATTTCCAGGAGCTTTGATGCCTTTAAAATGATCTTTCATAATTTTGGAGCCCCTTTTTGCACTGCAAACTTTTGATAAATGCCTTCAAAATTTTCACCAAAATTTGGGGATGTCATGTGATGTTTCCACATCACTTTTATGCAGAAATACCTTTTGGCCATTTGAGATTTTGAGCTCTACACCAACTTTTCCAATCTGGTCCAGTAGGCACTTTTGCACTACAACCCATTTAAATATTTCTCTAAAAATTCTTCCAAGTGTTTGGAGATGTCAGTGGATGCATACAGTTCAGCTCTATGCAAAAACCCAGTGATGATCCTTGAAAAAATTGAGTGAATCAACCTCCTTTTCATTCTGGTCCAGTTTGGTGTTTTGAACTGCAACCCTACTTTATTTTGCTCTAGTGACCCTGAACTTTTTCCTACTTGTAGCCCTCCCTACCAAACTCTTAAGTCCAGGAGATTGGGCTCATTGGAGGTTTTGAAGTACATGCTTTAAACCCTTTTTCCTTCTGTCCAAAACTGGAGTTTTGCAAAACTTGCACTAACAAGTTTCTGGTGTTGCCCAAGTGATCTTACCACCATCCCCTGCATCTAAAGAGACCCTGATCTGGAGACTTTAGCCCCTCCAAGAGTTGCCTAAGTGCACTTGGCATTCTGTCGAACACTTGGTGTGCATAGTCAGTTTGAGGCATGTTTTCTAGTTTGCACTGTGAACTTGCTCCAATGACCCAGCAACCATGTCCACTGAGCGCCTTGCTACCCCTACCTCCATCCTGTGCAGTGCCAGCTCCACCCTCGCGCTCTAGACCGTACTGGCATTTTGTCGAGCAGGTGCCGTGCGTGCTCTGGGCGCGCCCAGAGCGCACGTTTTGCACGCGCGCGCACTGAGCCGACACGCCGCACTGCCGCACTCGACGCGACCCGTCCCTGGCCCCTTCTGCATCGCTGAACCGCGCACTAGCCCGCTCCCTGCTCCACGACATCTCTGGCGCCCTGCAGCGCCGCTGGCAGCGCCCTTGGCGGCACGCCGGCGTCGGCAGCGGCCTCTGCCATGTTCGGCACCGCCCAAACCACACCAGCGCGCCAGCTGCCCCTGTGAATAGCTCGTGCTTATCCTCATGCTCGTCGGCACGCGTTCGTCGCCGCCACGGCGCCCTGCAGCTACAGAAACGGCTGTCGCCGGCGATCTTATCTGCAGCCGCCGCAGTCCAACCTCGAGCGCCTACATAAAGGGTCCCCGAGCTCGTTCAAGGCTTCAGGCGACATCAGACCCTCCCCGTGAAGCTTCCCACGCAGTGGATCGACCCGTAGTGGCCATCTTCCTCAACTCCGGCCAGTTCGGCCGCCGCCAAGCTCCGGTGCGATTCGTCGCAACCAGCCGCTCATTCGCCCAACCAACGCCACCAGTAGTTTCCTCTAGTCCATGCGGAGCTGCCCAACTACCCAACTTCGGTCGGAGACCACAGGAGCACAAAAGTCACTTCGCCACCGTAGCCCCCTCCGCCGCGGAGCTCGCCGCCGGCGACTCCTCCCACCTCCGGCGGCCCAGCGACCACCCAGAGGACCGCCTCGGTCTGGCCGTTCCATCCCCGCTCTTGGATGCCCGTGTGGCGCTGCCGTTCGTCGACGGCGATCGTCGGAGCCCCGCTCCCGTCGGGTAGAAGAGAGGAGAAGGAGGGAAGAACGGTCAAACCTGACCAGTGGGCCCTCTGGACCCACTGTCAGTGACCCACGCGCCGTCTGCTCTGTTTTAAGTGAAGACGCAGATGTCCTGAGTACGTTTCCTCTACTACGAAAGCGTATTTCCCCTCGAAACATTTTCTTTTCTGGTTTTATTTAAAAACTGAGATTTGACCAAACTTTGACTGGCTATAACTTTTAAAATAAAACTCCAAATGAGTTGATTCTTTTTCCTACCTCTCTCAAATTTCATCTATTTTATTTTAAGATTTATTTTAAAAATATTTGAGACAACTTTTTGTACTGTGTTTGAAATATTTGTTATTTGGATATTTTGCAAAATAGGATTTTGGAGAAAAGGGAAAGCTTCCAAAAAGTGCATCCCTTGCATACTCTTGAAGGCAAGCATTTCTGAACTCTGGCATAATATTTTTGGGTGGTGTTTTGATACGGTTTCGACACCACTTTGACGTGGAGTGTATGCTATTATATGTGACGGTAAGATCATTCGCATGAGTGCTTTTTGGAGATATCTTGTGGTCAGCAATGGTTACGCTAGTGTTTTGGACCATCCTCGTGAGCCCCTCATGCATACCGGAAGGTAGCCGGGAAAGTCGTGGTCTTGGGTAGACACGAGCTTGTCCCTAGTCCCTCGTCGAGACGAGTATGTACGGTATGGCATGGTGAGGCTTAATGAGTGGTGATTTATGCCACTAATGGTAATATTGTTGGAGGATACTTGGACCACCTGAGTCGGTCGTAGGTCGAGTCTTGATCAGTAGCTTCCCTATTTGTTGGTACCACCACTTGTCCCTGTCGCAGACGGGGTATGGTTCAGTAGGTTGTCAACCCCTTACCAAAGCACACACCGTACAGAGAGGCCATAGTGGAAGATACCGGAGGCCTCCGGTAGGCAGGCCACTTGGTCCGGGGGCATGGGTGTTTTCCGGTTGGGACCGAGAGGGGGGGCACCCCCTTAGAGCGCGCAAATAGAAATTTGATCCCATGCTACGTCGAGGTTGTAGCCTCCCCACTTAGAGTTTTGCTTGGCAGGTGTCGTGGGTGATTCCAGACATCGGTGAGTTAAGCTGGTGTGTGCAGGTCAGGCGTGTTTTCAATTAAAAGACCGTAGGCGGAATTAGTCCCGATGGGCTAAATAAATCCGTTACTCGTGGGACAATAGTACTCCCTCTGCAGAGGATATATCCTGTTGGTTAGCCATATCCTTGAGTACGGACCATAGTTTGAGTTAAATCTAGTAACGGTATTCGGATGGAGAACGAATCAGCTAGAACTCAGTGACGGTTTTCGGATGGAGACACGGCTAACTGGATCATAGTAACGGTATTCGGATGGAGAACGAATCAGCTAGAACTCAGTGACGGTCTTCGGATGGAGAAACGGCTAGACTAAATTTTTGTTTATGACCTATGACATCTGAGGATCATGTTGTAATTATTATTATTATTTTGGACTAACCATTTACATTATGTATTTTTGTTGAGTATCCCTAGGATGGTTCTACCTCCTGGATATTCACTGTTGATTTATTCCTTTATAAGCCCTTTATGTGGTGTCGCCCCGACGCCCGACTGCGGCATTATTATTCTTGCATCTTCCTCTCGAGGAGTCATTCAGACCCTTGTTTGGCACCAGTATTATTATTCTTGCACTTTCCTCTCGAGGAGTCATTCAGACCCTCGTTTGGCACCAGTATTATTATTTTTGCAGTTTCCTCTCGAGGAGTCATTCAGACCCTCGTTGGCACCAGTATTATTATTCTTGCAGTTTCCTCTCGGGGAGTCATTCAGACCCTCGTTTGGCACCAGTATTATTGTTCTCGCAGTTTCCTCTCGAGGAGTCATTCAGACCCTCGTTTGGTACCAGTATTATTTCTGCAGCATCGTTAACTTATTTGCAACCTTTCGAGGAGTCATCTTAGACACCCGCTCAGTGCTTTTCTTCTACTTCCGTATTGCACGTCCATATTTTTCTCTGCATGCGTGCATCCCATATTTCTGTTCAATTCATGGCAGACTTATCATCATAAATGTTTTGGAGTATGATTATCTCCTGTTATATTATACCCGCGTTCTTAATGTTTGCGAGTACATTCAAACGTACTCACTGGCTTGTCCCTGGCTATTGTCTTGGCCAGATTTTTGCACATGGAGATAAGCATCGCGGTGACAGCCTCGGAGCCTACGTGTTGACGATAGCAACCTTGCGAAGATAGGAGTTATCCTGGTCAGCTGTTCTTGTGGGAAATGGAGTCCCATAGACGCAGATGTATCCAACCGCTTCCGCCCTCAACCATTAGAAACCAAATGTTGTACTCCTAGGCCACAATGGTCTTGTACTACATATTTTTGTACCTTGCTTGGAATTCTTGTATCAAGTTGGTGCCTCATCAGCTAACGGTAATCCTGGGGCTGGTGAGCACAAAGGCCGTTTTTCTGGGAAATTATTATCCCAAAAATCCGGTCGTGACAAACTTCAGCAAGACGGTGATGAGGCCGTTGGGAATACGGACCCCTTTAGAATATATCCAGTTGCAGCAAAAGAATGAACTATTAGCATGTGACAAGCAAAATAAATAACAACCGGAATGAGCATGTGACAAGCAAAATAATGAAATTATTATAAAGTGGCACTTACTCTTTCCCCGTGGGCTCAATGAGCCACTTCTGCTCCTCAGTAGCAGGAACCTGCTTTGGTAGCTTTGCGTTACCACGTAGCCACCCCTTGTTGTCAACCCCCTCCCCGCCAGCACCATCATCCCCGCCACCACCATCATCCCCGCCACCACCCTCCTCCTCGCCTGCCTTCCCCTCCCCAACCTCCTCCTCATCCTCCTCCTCCTCGTCCTCCTCCTCCACCTCCTCCTCGGCCCCATCCCGAACCTCCTCCTCCTCGCCTGCCTCATCCTCCTCCTCCTCCTCACCAGAGGAGGGTACCTCACTAGAGGAGGGTACCTCACTAGAGGATGGCCTCGAAGACAACACCCCTAAGTCGGTGAGGGTGCGCTCTTTTTGGCCGCGACCCCCTGTAGTGGCTCTCCCCCCACCTCGCCCTCTAGGGGCTCTCCCCCCGCCCCCTCCTCCTCTAGGGGCACCTCTCCCTCGACCTCCCTGTGAGGAGTCACCGTCAAGTAGCCGGGGGGGGGGGGGGGGGAGGATTACGTGCTCGACCACTCCGACTAGGCAGGCCAACGACCTTGCGTAGGAAACCCACGCCGTCGGCCTTCCCCTTGCCCATGTTCCACGAACCTGCATTGAAAAGAGAATAAGCAATTAGTAAATTAATGAAATGAAGGAAAAGGCATGAAAATAAACACAGTAATAAAAAGGCATAAAAGGCATATTCCTAAACTATTGAAAAAAAGACTTGACACGTACATCTGCTAGAAACCATATGAATCATCACTGTTGTAACCTCTTTCTCGGTCCGTCTCATCATCACTATCAATCATATCATCTTCGTTGTCTGACGGAGGTGGAGGCTCTTCCTCGTCGTCAGCGTCTAAGTTTAACTTTTCTAGCATAAGTATGTCATTTTCATTGACAATGGTCTCACCATCATTCCGTGCTTCGTCGTCGTCTGGATCCACATCATCATCACCCAATGGTCTAGCGTCATCGTTTCTAACCACATCATCATCATCATCATCAGGTTGCTCTTGATAGAACACTCCCTCGTATGTCATGGGGTTAATGTTGTAGTAATCGTCTTCATTCGGGTTCGGTAGCTTACCATGTGGCGACACCTTGAACACAACTTCCCAACCCTTTAGGTACTCTTTCTGGCATGGGTAAGGCAGATAATATACTTGTGTAGCTTGGGTAGCCGCAATGAAGAGATCGGCTCCGGCATAGACGGTTGATGGTTTAACTTCGACCAAACCAATGGAAGGCGTATGTTTTACCCCTCCCGCGGATCGAACCATCGACATTTGAACACAGGCAGACTTAGGGTCTCGCGCCCCTAGTGGAATTTAATCTCGTATATATTTTGTACCCTTCCGTAGTAGTCTACTGAATTTTGACCGGGGGTGTACACTCCGGTATTTATAGTTTTGGGATCAGGCCGGCTGTTCTGGTGATCCTCTTCAGGCCGGTCACTTTGCCCGTTGAAAGATTGACTCCCTTACTTATATTCGATGCATAACCATCGGTGAACTTCAAAATGTGTTTCAGCCAGATAAGTACTTCCTTTTTTTCTGGCAGTTTAAGGACAAAGTCAGCATCTGGCTTGAACCAGTTTTTTCGACCGCCTGTGGGAGGCTTCATGTTTAGACGTGGTCTATCACAAATTCTTTGTTGATCGGCTCTAGCTTTAACGTTATCCTTCGTCTTATCAGGAATATTGAGGATCGTGTGGAAAAGGGACTCTGCCACATTCTTTTCGGTGTGCATCACATCGATATTGTAAGGAAGTTTGAGGTCCTTGAAATAGGGAAGCTGTGAGAAGGGGGTAATGTGAGTCCAGTTGTGCGTCTCAGCATATCCCTCGAAGCCTTTGGCTTTGGCTTTGCCTTTGCCTTTGACTTTAGGCTGGAGAGCTTTTAGCTGAGCAAGAACATCTGCCCCCGAAAATGTTGGAATCTCGGTTACTTCATGAACAACCCGACCTTTCGTGAAGTTCTTCTTGTCTTCCCTGTCTGGATGGTCTGGAGGGAGGAACTGTCGATGCAGGTCAAAGGCTACATACTTGCCACCCTTACTCAGCCAAATCATTTGCAGAGCCTGCATGCACACTGGGCATGGCATCTTCCCACTTGTACACCATCCGCAGAATAGAGCATAGCCGGGAAAGTCATGCATGCAATAGTGCAACCAAACTTTCATCAAGAAATTTCTCTGCAGATCCCGGTCGTATGTCAACGTCGGAAAGTACCAAGAATGGTGCAGAGCATCCACCAGCGGCTGCATAAACACACCCAATTGCTTCCCCGGATAATCAGGCCCCGGAATGATGAGCGACAAGAACATGGTCTTGCGTTGCATTAGGGCACCGGGAGGAAGATTGAGCGGAATTACAAACATGGGCCAGCAGCTGTATGGATTGGACGACATACCATATGGATTCAACCCATCACCTGATATGGCTATTCTGACATTCCCAGCCTCGGCTGCTTCCTCGGGGTATTCTTCATCGAACGACTTCCATGCTCCCCCTTCCGATGGATGTACGATTTTTTTTGGATTGTACCTTATACCTTACTTGTGCGACTTCATCATTTTGGCAGACTCCTTCGTGATGAAAAGGCGCTGCAATCTTTTTATAAAATCAAGATACCGAAGAACCTTAACGGGGATGGTTAGCTGCTTTTTCTCACCATCCTCACCGACCACCTCAATTTACCGAGACGAACCGCACTGCCTACAGTACATGTCATCCGCATACTCGTGCCTAAACAAAAGGCAATTCTTCGGGCAAACATCTATTTTCTCATAATCCATAGAGAGTGCCTTCATGATTTTCTTTGTATCGTACATGCTTTTCGGCAGTTCATGACCCTCAGGGAGGCTGTTAGCCCATACTCCCAAGAATGCTTCGAAGCATTTCTGGCTATAGCCGTACTCAGCCTTGACTGCAATCAGTTGCGAGATGGCATCCAGCTGAGATATTTTCGCCCCCGCATAAAGAGGTTTCTTCGACGAGGCCAAGACCTCCAAGAAGGCCTTTGCGGTTGCCTCCGGCTCCTCCAGTTCATTCTCTGAAGGTGTCGCATTTCCCGTTTCTGCAACAATGACATCATCTAGCATGTCCCTGACCCTGTCGTCCTCATATCCATCGATGCGTTGTCGCATCACCTCCTCTCTACCACGGTCCTGCTCGGCTATGTTTATCGGCGGCATGTCAAAGTTTGGCATATATCCGTGCGTGCGAAGGTGCTCACTCATGTCCGTCTGATTTCTACGGTGACATCTGGCACATCTCGCACAGGGGCATGGTGGGATAATTCTCATTGGACGACGGAATATCTCCTTCAAATAGACATCGGTTTTCGCGATCCACTCTGATGTTACTCGATTCCGACGGATAAAACCACTGTACATCCACTGATTATCTGCCATCCTCTGCTTTTTTGCAAGCCACACAACATAATTAAGGATTCATTTAAATTAATCACATCAAATTTTCAGTTTCTACCGCGTTTAATCCACCTACATCTCTAATAGGTAAAGATGGGTCCTAATCCCACCCGAGGATGTGTAGATTGAGTACGTTCTCGATTCTACCCCGTTCCGAGACAAAATTTCGGCAGCACCTCCCCGCTGTTCTCCAGATACACGTCTCGGCAAATAGCCGAGAGAATGTGCTCCGGAGAACAATGGGGAGGCGCCGCCGAAATCCTGTCTCGGAACGGGGTAGAACATGGAGAACATACCCAATCTACACATCCTCGGGCTGTCCGTGGAAAACGCTGGACAATCCGAAAGAGCTGCGGTGATAAATATGCAATTGAATGCATATTTATCGATGCAACCCTTTCAGACGGGAGACGCCTAAGTTACGCCACTTGACTTGAGAATGAAATCTAGTGACATGAAAACATGGAGGAGATGGACTTGTAGCTCACCCTCGGCTGTAGGGGAAGGAGTCGAACAACAGAGGGATGCTCACAGACCAACGCGTCGGACGACGGTCACTTTGGTGAAATGTAACACCACAAAGCCTGCAAATTCCACCGAAAGAACAACTTAGTCAAAAAAATCATTATGAACAATTTTGTCTTCAGTTATTTTATCAACATCATTATGTGTATCAACATGACCTAACATTAAATTTCTGACAAACAAAGTTTCTAAAAAAAATCACCGACATTCCATCCATCCACCATCTATGATTCTAACAACATCCATGCATCCATCTAACAAAAATTAATCCATAGATCCATCCACCTAAAAACACTAGCAAGAAAAAGAAAAAAAACATACAGAAAAAATATATTTATCTATCTATCTATCCATCCATTCATCTATTTATCTAACTATCTAACTATCTATCTATTTATCTAACTACAAACACAATAGCAAAAAAACAGCAGCGAAACGAGGGGGAGCGGCAGGTTGGCGGGGGAGCTCACCGAGGGGGGCAGTACGGGAGCGGCGAGGGGGTACGGGTCGGGGCAGGGGACGGCGGCCGGAGTAGCACCACACGACGGCCGCCGGAGGGGGTGCGGGTCGGGGCAGGGGGCGTGGCAGCGGGTGGAGGGGGCAACCAGGGCGATGGGTGGAGGGGGGCTTGGATAGAGGGGGGCGGACGGCGGCAGCGATGGAGGGCGGCGGCGGGTGGAGGGGGCGGACGGGGCGACTGGTGGAGGGGGCAGACGGGGCGGCGGGTGGAGGGGGCGGACGGGGGGAGGGCGGACGGGGCGCGGGTGGAGGGGGCGGGCGGACGGGGCGCGGGTGGAGGGGGCGGGCGGACGGGGCGCGGGTGGAGGGGGCGGGCGGACGGGGCGGCGGGCGGCGGGGACTAGAACGAGGGTGCGGCGGCGCGGCCGGTCAGGATCCGGTGGCGGCGGCGGTGTGGGTGGGGGTCTAGGTCGGGCGGCGGCGCGGCGTGGTTCGGAGTAGGAGGAGTGGGGAAGGGGCAGTTGAACGAGTGGCCACGGCGTGGCCCGAGTGGATAAGGGTGCATCTATGCCGACGGCCATGCCGTCGGCATAGGCATGATCCCTACCTGGCAGCGAGAGGGCCGTCGAGTGGATAAGGGCGGCTCTATGCCGACGGCCAGGCCGTCGGCATAGATAGTAGGCCTATGCCGACGGCAAGGCCGTAGGCATAGATGGCAACTGCTTTTTTTTTGAAAAAATAGTCCCACCTCGCCGAGGGAAAAGCAATTTGACCTGTTTAAATAGTTCACTAATCCATACCTTATAAGCTCCGGTATTCATTAGACTTATATGAAGAAAATGGACAATTGCTGTGAACTTTTCAGTGCTCGGGCACCGGGCGTGCCCGGGCAGCCGGCCCGGTGCCCGGGCAGCCGGCCCGGTGCCCGAGCACTAAAAGGTTCACAGCAATTGTACATTTTCAATGATGAATACCGGAGTTTTTAATCAATTCAATTATTACATTTTTAGATTCTTAGTTTACCGTCTGTATGGGACCCGGTACCCGGCACCTGGAGGGGGGAAACGGGCGCGTCGGGTCTACACGGAGGGGATCTTGCCATGGGTCTGGCCCGGATGTTGCTCCAAAGTGTTCCTATGGGCTGACCTAACACAACCGGGTGGATAGATCCACTGCTCAAAGCCCATCCGTGCAAAGTCAAAGGGCTAGATCCCGTGGTCAAACGCTACAGGGTTAGGCGGGACGGGGGCCCGGGGGGGTAGCAATGCCACCCGAGCGTCGCACCGGGCCCTCATACATGCGGGGTGGTGTGGTGGCATGTCCCAAGAGGCGGCACGCGTCTCCGGGGTGTGCCCCCCTCACGGACGGCGCCGCCGCCGGCACCTGGAGGGGGGAAACGGGCGCGTCGGGTCTACACGGAGGGGATCTTGCCATGGGTCTGGCCCGGATGTTGCTCCAAAGTGTTCCTATGGACTGACCTAACACAACCGGGTGGATAGGTCTACTGCTCAAAGCCCGTCCGTGCAAAGTCAAAGGGCTAGATCCCGTGTCAAACGCTACAGGGTTAGGCGGGACGGGGGCCCTAGGGGGTAGCAATGCCACCCGAGCGTCGCACCGGGCCCTCATACATGCGGGGTGGTGTGGTGGCATGTCCGAAGAGGCGGCACGCGTCTCCGGGGTGTGCCCCCCCTCACGAACGGCGATGACACATTAGTAGACGTTCTGCGGTAACGATGCGGCGTGAATATTATTAAATACTCGGAGCGCGATAAAATCATGAGTTTTTTACACGACGCGGGCACATGTGCTGTAGGACTGATGGTAATTTTTCATAATTGTTCCTGATGGAGTAGTATCTGAACAATTCCCTCTATGCGGATTGCTCTTCGCGTGTCTACGACTGTGGCCGGCGGCCTCCGGGGGCTAGCATGCCGCCAAATCTTGCGTAGGCGGCCTCTCACAAGTCTGGAAGTGTTGTGGCGGGTGCAAACGCCTGGCACGCATCTCCGGGGTGTGCCCCTCCTCACGGACGGCGGCGCCGCCGGCACCTGGAGGGGGGAAACGGACGCGTCGGGTCTACACGGAGGGGATCTTGCTATGGGTCTGGCCCGGATGTTGCTCCTAAGTGTTTCTATGGGCTTACCTAACACAACCGGGTGGATAGGTCCACTGCTCAAAGCCTGTCCCTGCAAAGTCAAAGGGCTAGATCCCGTGGTCAAACGCTACAGGGTTAGGCGGGACGGGGGCCCCTGGGGGGTAGCAATGCCACCCGAGCGTCGCACCGGGCCCTCATACATGCGGGGTGCTGTGGTGGCATGTCCCAAGAGGCGGCACGCGTCTCCGGGGTGTGCCCCCCTCACGGACGGCGACGCCGCCGGCACCTGGAGGGGGGAAACGGGCGCGTCGGGTCTACACGGAGGGGATCTTGCCGTGGGTCTGGCCCGGATGTTGCTCCAAAGTGTTCCTATGGACTGACCTAACACAACCGGGTGGATAGGTCCACTGCTCAAAGCCCGTCCGTGCAAAGTCAAAGGGCTAGATCCCGTGGTCAAACGCTACAGGGTTAGGCGGGACGGGGGCCCTGGGGGTAGCAATGCCACCCGAGCGTCGCACCGGGCCCTCATACATGCAGGGTGGTGTGGTGGCATGTCCGAAGAGGCGGCACGCGTCTCCGGGGTGTGCCCCCCCTCACGGACGGCGCCGCCGCCGGCACCTGGAGGGGGGAAACGGGCGCGTCGGGTCTACACGGAGGGGATCTTGGCGTGGGTCTGGCCCGGATGTTGCTCCAAAGTGTTCTTATGGACTGACCTAACACAACCGGGTGGATAGGTCCACTGCTCAAAGCCCGTCCGTGCAAAATCAAAGGGCTAGATCCCGTGGTCAAACGCTACAGGGTTAGGCGGGACGGGGGCCCTGGGGGGTAGCAATGCCACCCGAGCGTCGCACCGGGCCCTCATACATGCGGGGTGGTGTGGTGGCATGTCCCAAGAGGCGGCACGCGTCTCCGGGGTGTGCCCCCCCTCACGGACGGCGCCGCCGCCGGCACCTGGAGGGGGAAACGGACGCGTCGGGTCTACACGGAGGGGATCTTGCCGTGGGTCTGGCCCGGATGTTTCTCCAAAGTGTTCCTATGGGCTGACCTACCACAACCGGGTGGATAGGTCCACTGCTCAAAGCCCGTCCGTGCAAAGTCAAAGGACTAGATCCCGTGGTCAAACGCTACAGGGTTAGGCGGGACGGGGGCCCTGGGGGGTAGCAATGCCACCCGAGCGTCGCACCGGGCCCTCATACATGCGGGGTGGTGTGGTGGCATGTCCGAAGAGGCGGCACGCGTCTCCGGGGTGTGCCCCTATCCAAGTTACGGCGGCACTGCCTTGCATGTAGGGGGGCACACCGCGGAGCCCCAAGACGGGCGTCTACGCATGCCTGAACACTTTCACATATGCATCGGGACCCGTGCGATGTTTCGGTGACATAGCTACACCCCGAATCCCCCCACCAACTAGAATTCCCTCCGTGTCGACCGTTTCCCCCCTCCATGACACGGCGATAGAGACGTTCATAACGGGGGGCAATCGATATACAATCAGGGTATGTTTTTTTTAGATAAGGCATAATTATCTTATGCAAAAACAAAAACCAAAATAAAGTAAAAATAAAAAAATAGTATGCCAACGGCGAGGCCGTCGGCATACCTGTGCACACACGGAGGTGCAGTCCCACAGATCGATGACGTGGCATGGCGCACGGATCGATGATGTGGCAGAGGGGCCTATGCCGACGGCTATACCGTAGGCATATATTTGCCATAGGTAGTATAAAGCGAAATTTAAAATAAAACTAAAAAAATGTATGCCGACGGCTAGGCCGTCGGCATATCTGTGCACACACGGAGGTGCAGTCCCACGGATCGATGACGTGGCATAGCACACGGATCGATGACGTGGCAGAGGGTTATGGGCCAGGTCTATGCCGACGGCCGCCGTTACCACCCGTCGGCGTAGGCTCAACGTCGTCAAACGGTCAGCGCTGACGGCAAGGGCTATGCCGACGGCCGCTCCTATGCCGATGGGCCCTGTAGGCGTACCTCGAGCGGTCCCGACGGCCTCGTATATGCCGACGGCCCCGTCGGCATATATGGATTTATGCCGACGGCTTTTCTACGTCTACGGCCTGCCCTTGGCCGTCGGCATAGCGGCATTTATGCCGACGGGTGCCGTCGGCATAGATTTGGCCGTCGGCAAACGAAGTTTTTCTGGTAGTGATCCGACCCAATCCCAGACGTTAGTTCAGTACAAAAGCGGTGGCTTATTCGGAGGGACTCAAGCTGATAGCCGCTACTCCGATAGTTGAGGCATGCTACATCACACGCCATCACGTACTCCGACAGTTGATCTTGTTCTTCTCCGGCGGCTGTCCCAGGCACCTCGCCTCCGAGTAAGATTTCACACTTCTCCGATGCCTCCCATGTCATAGTCCTACTATGGTACCAAAATATATGGTGCTGATTTGAAATGGAAGTCGTACAGCTTTTGTGAAATATCAAAGCAGCTGGCATTCCTTCATTATTTATAGGAAGAGCAATGGAACTGCACTTGATTAAATCTTGTACAACAACCGTACAAAGCCAGATTATAATGTAAGTGCCATATGAAGACCACATGCTCAGCCCTGCACATGCTTGTTGTTTCTGATTTCTGAACTCTACAATCACTACATTGGTCGGTGATATTTATGACTCAGTTGATACATGTTCTGCGGGCTGTGTATTTATCTACATGAATGGTGACCATTTGTCAACCAGACAGTCTTGAAAAGATTTGGCACACATCATTTCATTTGGATGCAGACAGGAATACCATTTCCATTTAAAATGGAATTTGAAGTGCTGGGTTTCTAATTTTTGAGTTTGGCTGTGGTCAGCAATTTTGAACGAAAACCCTTAAATTCAACCGCCTGATCCCACGGAAAAAATCAGTCGGCCGTGCGGCTGTTCGAT